>NC_090758.1:32182679-32187679 GCF_036898095.1 Palaemon carinicauda | reverse complement strand
ATGTGCTGGAGATCGTCGGAGGAGGTTATAGAAGGAAAAAATTCGGCAGGGACGACCAACGGGTCGCCATACACCATTTCAGCTGCCGAGACGTCGAGGGCGTCTTTTGGAGTGGTCCTTAGTCCCAGGAGGACCCAGGGAAGCTGAGTAAACCAGTTGCAATCCTTGCAGCGGGACATCAAAGCTGCTTTGAGGGTGGGATGAAAATGTTCAACCATTCCATTGGCAGCGAGGTTGTAGGCCGTTGTCTGATGTAGGGTGATGCCCAGGAGATTCGCTAATGACGTCCACAATTGAGAGGTGAAAGTGGTTCCCCTCTCAGAAGTAATATGCTCAGGGATACCGAATCTTGAAATCCATTTAGAGAGTAAGGCAGATGTACATGAGGCGGACGTTGCAGTTTCCATGGGAATGGCTTCAGGCCAACGAGTGGAGCGGTCGATGACGGTAAACAGGTAACAATGTCCTTGTGATGTGGGTAGGGGGCCTACAACGTCGACGTGAATGTGTGCGAAACGACGCTGAGGTTGAGGAAAGGTGCCCACTCCTGAATCCGTGTGTCGATGTACTTTGGAAGTTTGGCAAGAAGTACAGGCGCAGACCCAATCCTTAGCATCCTTAGAAATGCCGTGTCAAATGAACTTTGCCTTCAGCAGCTGTGCAGTAGAACGGCACGAGGGATGTGAAAGGCCGTGAATGAAATCAAACACCTGTCGGCGCATGGAAGCAGGAATCCAAGGTCGCGGTCTACCAGTACTGACGTCACAGAGGAGGGTGGTGTTGGAGTCTTCAAGGGGAAAGTGTTCCCAACGGAGGGACGTACAGGATGTCCTACAAGCTTGATACTCTGGATCATGTCGTTAGGCTTCAGCCAGGACGTTGTAATCCAATCCCAGTTGAACAGCAGCCAACGTGTTTCTTGACATGGCATCGGCAACGGGATTCATTTTCCCAGGGACGTATTGGAGGGTGCAATTGTATTCAGCCACGGCGGAGAGATGTCGGCGTTGACGGGCGGACCAGACGTCAGACTGTCGAGTGAAGGCGTTCACCAGAGGCATGTGGTCTCTGCGAATGACGAAGGGCGTACCTTCTAAGAAATGGCGAAAGTGACGGACAGCCAAGTGCACTGCCAGCAATTCACGATCGAAGGTTGAATAACCCGATTCTGCCTTGGACAGTTTTCTGCTGAAAAAGGCCTGCTCGAGTACTGCACCAATAGCGACGTCGCTGGCATCGGTGGAGAGAAGGAGAGGGGCGTGTGGGATAGGAAAAGTGAGAGCCGCAGCAGTTGATAGGGCCTTCTTTGCATCGCAGAAGGCTGCTTCTTGAAGGGGACCCACTTCAGGTCCTTCGGCTGGCCCTTAAGGGAGGCGTAGAGGGGAGCAAGAGTGGCGGCAATGGCTGGCAGAAAACGGTGATAATAGTTGATCATGCCCAAGAATTCCTGCAGAGCTTTGATGGTCGAGGGCAGGGGGAAGTTCTGAACGGCTGCTACCTTCTCAGGGAGGGGGTGGACACCTTCAGGAGTGATGCGGTGCCCTAAGAACGATACTTCGTTGGCGCCAAAGGTACACTTGTCGTGCCGGACTACAAAGCCGTTTTGTTGCAGGCGGTCGAGCACGATGCGCAGGTGATGGAGGTGTTCCTCTTTTGAGGAGGAGAACACAAGTATGTCGTCCACATAACATACTCAGAAAGGGAGGTACCCTAAGATGCCATCCATGAGACGTTGAAATGTTGCCCCAGCATTACGAAGGCCAAAACAGGAGTAATTGAAGGTGTATGTACCAAACGGAGTGGTGATGGCGGTCATGGGGATGTCTTCTGGGTTCACAGGGACCTGATAATACCCCTTCAGGAGGTCGAGCGTAGAGAAAACCTTCACTTTGTGCAGGTAGGAGGTCACGTCGGCAATGTTTGGGAGGGGGTAGTGATCCGGTTCTGTTTGCATGTTCAGGCGCCTGTAATCCCCGCACGGACGGAGGGAGCCGTCTTTCTTCAGAACGATATGTATGGGCGACGACCATGGGCTGGAGGCCTTTTGGCAAAGGCCCATTTTCTCCATTTTGGCGAACGTCTGTTTGGCGGCTGCCAATCGTTCCGGTGCCAGACGTCTGAATTTTGCGAAGACTGGGGGTCCCGTCTTCTTGATATGATGATAAATACCGTGCTGGGCAGGAACCGTGGGCGTTTGGCGAAGTTCTGGACGGAAAACTTCCGGGTACGATGTGAGGAGGTGGGCGTAGGCATCCGTGGGTGTGCTGATGTGGAGAGCGAGGTTAGAGGGGGCGGGTTGAAGAGTTGTCGACAAATACGAGTCTGCGTTGACCAATCATCGGTGGGCGACATCGACCAGAAGATGGAAATGAGAGAAGAAATCCGCACCGAGGATTGGCATTGTGACGTCAGCAACGAGAAACTTCCAATTGAATTTACCGTTTCCGAACGATAATGTGAGGTTCTCGTAACCGTAGGTGGGTATCGCTGATCCGTTGGCCGCTACTAAGCAGACGTCGGCAGATGTAGACAGACTACGTCGTGCCTTGGAGAGTTTCCTTGGCAAAAGAGAACTACAAGCACCCCGTGTCTACCAAAAATTGCACGCCCGTTCCTGCATCCTGTAAAAAGAAAAGATTAGAAACATGGGAGGCCCACCGCCACAAGCGATGGCCTACTTACATGTTTTTTGGCCACTGACAATCCTTGGCACATTTCTTCACGGTTACCCCCGAATCTGAAGTGGTAGTAGCAAAACTGCGGCGGATGGGAGGTAGTAAGTGGCTGTACAAGTCGTTCGTTGGGGAGCGAGCGATTGGTGGGTGGTGGGCGGCTTTGTCGCCACTTCGGCACGTCACGGGGTAGGCGTGTATGTCCTACGGCATTCATGTCAGCTTTGGTTGACGTTGAATAGGCATCCTCGTCGTTAGGGGTGGAGGCGTTGATGGAGGTCTTGAAGTGGCTGTCCATAAGGGCGTCGGCTTTGGTCATCAAGTCCTTATAGGGCAAACTTTCGACATCGGGTATGGCAGCACGTACAGGTTCGGGTAAACGGCGTATCCAAAGGGCACGAAGTAGGTTCACCTCACGAGGAGAGCCGTCTGCGGCAGGTTGAAGGCGAGCGATACTGGTCATTTCCCTGAGGGCAAGCGAAGCCCTTTGGTCCCCCAACGGTTGTTGCGAGAGCTGAAAAAGCTTTGCTATACGGGCGGCTGGCGACGGCAAGTACTGCTGCAGAAGGTATGTTTTGAGGGCGTCATACGCTATTGGGGTGTCTCCTTGTTCACAAAGCCAGTCGGATATATCTGGGAAGGTGTCCTCGGGTATCGCCGCGAGAACATAATCCGCTTTGGTGGTTGAGCGAGTCACGCCCCTGATACGGAAGTGGACTTCAGCGCGTTGAAACCAAGCAAACGACTCTCCGGTGGCGAACGGTGAAAGTTTCAATGGGGTGGCCGAAGTGCCAACTGCTGTAGTAGAGTCCGTCTCCGTCTTAGTACCAACGATGGAGGGGCGAGGGAGGTGGGGGTGGAAGGCAGTGGGAGCGAGTTGACTTCCGGGATCACCAATGTGACGGTGCCGAGTAAGGTTGTGAACTCAAAGGCAGGTTGGAAATGACTGAGTTATATTATTGTGGAACACTCTCCTTATATATAAAACCTCAAGGCAACAGGACATAACAAGTTCACAAGACAGACAATATTACAGAGGAAAAACCAGATATGAATTTTCATGTTCGTTTTAGTGCGAGGGAAGAGTGAAGTTACAAGCATAATATATACAAAAAGGAATTATGTACAATTGTGTGAAACACGGTTGGTATAATATGAACGAACACTTATGCGACAGACAGCTTTCTGGCTTAAAGCTCAACCTAAGGTCACACAAATAGCCAATCTAAAGCATAAACAGGTACTTCATGGAATAAATGAAAAATAGAAAGGGAGAGAGGAAAGGTGCGGTTGGATAACCGGTCGGTAATTTGTGGAGACTTGGCACCAGTCAGGGAATCTATTTCAAATGAAAAACCCTCCCCTCTCAGTCATTTTTCAATGCGTTGTGTATAGCATGAAGAATAAATGTACTTTGATAGGAGCCTGGATGAATGTTACGTGTTATCGTAATTTTTCAACACCATGATAACATCTTTTAATTATGAAATTCAATTAAATAATATAAAGGGGCAAGCAAGCATGATAAGTTTTTGCATATAATGAAGAAAACTATTAGTTAAAAAAACGAAAATTTATTTCAATGAATTTCTTGGAACTTAACTCCCTTTGTGACTAATGAAACACGCAATATGACCGTGATTCTTTTATGGATTTTCTAGTCTCGTTTAGTGTTTATTGTGATCTGATATACGGAAAAACATTCTAGACTGCGAAAAAATTTGTAGTAGTTACTTGGTACACCTACAAAGAGAGCTTATGACCAACTGGTCTAATACCTATCCCACTAAGAGCAGCTCACTTTCATTTGTCACGTTCTCCCTGCTTTCTTTATACTAAAGACATTTCTTACTAAAACTTCTCTCAATCCATCAAAATACCAGTTTTATTGACTTTTTAATCCTTTAATTTTCACCACATATACATTAACATGATCTCTATTATACATATGCACATAATACACACAACACCAAATTTGATAAATGAATCAACTAACAAGTTTTGTTACAAATTCATAGATATAATTTCCTCCTGCCACCTGGGATCTGAACAGAGGATGCAAATTTGATTTTGATCAGGATTAATTCTAATTGGCAGTTTCTGGGAATAATAATTGATAGGTGCAAATATCAGTAACATTCGAGATATATTCAGCGGATGAAAAGGATATTGTATTCTAGGTTGCTACAATAGAGCAAGAATTTATTAAGAATTTCTGTGGTTATATTTGGATGTCTATATGAAAACAAATCATCGGGTTTCAAAGTCTCTCTCTCTCTCTCTCTCTCTCTCTCTCTCTCACGCACATGCCAATTAGATATTTATTTT
>NC_090758.1:32148015-32177179 GCF_036898095.1 Palaemon carinicauda | reverse complement strand
TATAATCTTCCATTACTCTCCTTACTTTCCTCCGCTCTTCTCTCCTTCTCTCTCTCTCTCTCTCTCTCTCTCTCTCTCATAGATATCCAATGTTTACTGTTGCATTTACAGCCGGTTTCAACTGCCTATATGTCCCACTATTAGGGCTATTGAATTGAAGCTTAAAACCATAAGCTCGTGGCACATCTTGGGCCAGTGTCGAATATTCTGTGTCGAATGGTAATGTCGACTTTCTTTAGACGAATGTTTCTGTAACTTGTCATAGTCGACTCTACTTGTCGTGTTATCATATCGACATTGATTTTTATTGATCGACTTTGTGTGTAGAGGTCGATTATAAATCAATATACAAGCAGCCGAGCTTGACCTGTGGTCTTAGATTTCCAATGGAGAGGCATTGTTCAGTTTTGAGTAGACTCATTGGAGTGTCAGGTCGATGATCCAAAGGAACAACAAGGAAGAGAGAGAGGAGAGAGAGAGAGAGAGAGAGAGAGAGAGAGAGAGAGAGAGAGAGGAGAGAGAGAGAGAGAGAGAGAGCAAGTTTTTAAACCCATTTGCTTTGTTTTCATGTATATATCCAAATACATCCACAGAACTTCTCAATAAATTCTTGCTCTATTGTAGCAACCTTGAGATATCGAATGTTACAGATATTTGCACCTATCAATTATTATTCCCAGAAAATGTCAATTAGAATTCATCCTGATCCAAATAAATTTGCATCCTCTGTTCAGATCCCAGTTGCCAGGGGGTCATTATATGTATGAATTTTTAACAAAACCTGCTAGTTGAGTCATTTATCTAATTTGGGTGTTGTGAGAATTATGGTCCTATATATAATATAGGTCGTGTTAATGTATATGTGGTAAAAATTGAAGGAGAAAAGGGGGTATTAACACTGATATCTTGATGGATTGTGAGAGGTTTTAGTTAGAAGTGTCTTTAGTATAAAGAAAACAGAGAGAACGTGAAAAAATTGAAAGTGAGCTTCTCGTAGTGTGATAGGTATGAGACCAGCTGGTCGTAAGCTCTCTTTGTAGGGTGTGCCAAGTAACTACTACAAATGCTAACGTAGTGTAGACTTGTTCTGAATGTTTTTATTTTATATAAATATATTTGATCACTATACACATTATATATGACCTTACGAAAATTAAGCAAACATGATATAAATATCTGCATGGGTTATGTTATATATTTCATTAGTCACAGAGTGAGTTAAGCTTTATACTTTTTTTTTTATTCATTGAAAAATATAGTTTGGCTTGCCCATTCACATTATTTTATAGAATTTTATAATTTAAAAAATGCTATCATGGTGTTGGAAAATTATGATAACACGTAACAATCATCTAGGTTACTAACAAAGTACATTAATTCTTCATGCTATATACAAAGCAGAGAAAAATGACCGACTGGGAAGGTCACTTCGTTCGAAATAGATTCCCCGACTGCTGCCTCTTCTCCGCAAACACCGGAATGCTATACAATCACCCCCCTCCCCCCCCCCCCCCCCCCCCCCCCCCCCTCTCTCTCTCTCTCTCTCTCTCTCTCTCTCTCTCCTCTCTCTCTCTCTCTCTCTGTATTGGCCTTAATAACCCCCATAAACACAGAAATCCAATGTTTATTGGTGCAATTACAGCCGGTTTCAACGGCCCATATGTCCCTCTATTAGGGCTATTTAATTGGAGTTGAAAACCATAAGCTCATGTTACCTCTTGGGCCAGTGTCGAATATTCTGTGTCGAATGGTAATGTCGACTTTATTCAATCGAATGTCTCTCGAACTTACTGCATGACATAGTCGACTCTACTTGGTCGTGTTATCATATTGACATTGATTTTGATTGATTGACTTTTTGTGTAGAGGTCGATTATAAATCGGTTTACAAGCAGAATAGCTCGACCTGGAGTCTTGATTTCCAATAGATGTATTTGTTAGTTTTGAGTCGATTGGTTTGAGTGTCAGGTCAAGGTTCCGATGGAATACCAAAGGAGAGAGAGAGAGAGAGAGAGAGAGAGAGAGAGAGAGAGAGAGAGAGAGAGAGAGAGAGAGAGAGAGAGAGAACTTGTGTTTGAAGTTAAAACAAAAAAATAAATATCTAATTTGCATGTGCGTGAGAGAGAGAGAGAGAGAGAGAGAGAGAGAGAGAGAGAGAGAGAGAGAGAGAGACTTTGAAACCCGATGATTTGTTTTCATGTAGACATCCAAATATAACCACAGAAATTCTTAATAAATTCTTGCTCTATTGTAGCAACCTAGAATACAATATCCTTTTCATCCGCTGAATATATCTCGAATGTTACTGATATTTGCACCTATCAATTATTATTCCCAGAAACTGCCAATTAGAATTAATCCTGATCAAAATTAAATTTGCATCCTCTGTTCAGATCCCAGGTGGCAGGAGGAAATTATATCTATGAATTGTAACAAAACTTATTAGTTGATTCATTTATCAAATTTGGTGTTGTGTGTATTATGTGCATATGTATAATAGAGATCATGTTAATGTATATGTGGTGAAAATTAAAGGATAAAAAGTCAATAAAACTGGTATTTTGATGGATTGAGAGAAGTTTTAGTAAGAAATGTCTTTAGTATAAAGAAAGCAGGGAGAACGTGACAAATGAAAGTGAGCTGCTCTTAGTGGGATAGGTATTAGACCAGTTGGTCATAAGCTCTCTTTGTAGGTGTACCAAGTAACTACTACAAATTTTTTCGCAGTCTAGAATGTTTTTCCGTATATCAGATCACAATAAACACTAAACGAGACTAGAAAATCCATAAAAAGAATCACGGTCATATTGCGTGTTTCATTAGTCACAAAGGGAGTTAAGTTCCAAGAAATTCATTGAAATAAATTTTCGTTTTTTTTAACTAATAGTTTTCTTTATTATATGCAAAAACTTATCATGCTTGCTTGCCCCTTTATATTATTTAATTGAATTTCATAATTTAAAAGATGTTATCATGGTGTTGAAAAATTACGATAACACGTAACATTCATCCAGGCTCCTATCAAAGTACATTTATTCTTCATACTATACACAACGCATTGAAAAATTACTGAGAGGGGAGGGTTTTTCATTTGAAATAGATTCCCTGACTGGTGCCAAGTCTCCACAAATTACCGACCGGTTATCCAACCGCACCTTTCCTCTCTCCCTTTCTATTTTTTATTTTATTCCATGAATTACCTGTTTTTGCTTTAGATTGGCTATTTGTGTGACCTTAGGTTGAGCTTTAAGCCAGAAAGCTGTCTGTCGCATAAGTGTTCGTTCATATTGTACCAACCGTGTTTCACACAATTGTACATAATTCCTTTTGTATATATTATGGTTGTATCTTCGCTCTTCCCTCGCACTAAAACGAACATGAAAATTCATATCTGGTTTTTCCTCTGTAATATTGTATGTCTTGTGAACTTGTTATGTCCTGTTGCCTTGAGGTTTTATATATAAGGAGAGTGTTCCACAATAATATAACTCAGTCATTTCTAACCTGCCTTTGAGTTCACAACCTTACTCGGCGCCGTCACATTGGTGATCCCGGAAGTCGACTCACTCCCACTGCCTTCCAACCCCACCTCCCTCGCCCCTCCATCGTTGGTACTATGACAGAGACGGACTCTACTACAGCAGTTGGCACTTCGGCCGCCCCATTGAAACTTTCACTGTTCGCCACCGGAGAGGCGTTTGCTTGGTTTCAACGCGCTGAAGTCCACTTCCGTATCAGGGGCGTGACTCGCTCAACCACAAAAGCGGATTATGTTCTCGCGGCGATACCCGAGGACACCTTCCCAGAAATATCCGATTGGCTTTGTGAACAAGGAGACACCCCAATAGCGTATGACGCCCTCAAAACATACCTTCTGCAGCAGTACTTGCCGTCGCCAGCCGCCCGTATAGCAAAGCTTTTTCAGCTCTCGCAACAACCGTTGGGGGACCAAAGGGCTTCGCTTGTCCTCAGGGAAATGACCAGTATCGCTCGCCTTCAACCTGCAGCAGACGGCTCTCCTCGTGAGGTGAACCTACTTCGTGCCCTTTGGATACGCCGTTTACCCGAACCTGTACGCGCTGCCATACCCGATGTCGAAAGTTTGCCCATAAAGGACTTGATGACCAAAGCCGACGCCCTTATGGACAGCCACTTCAAGACCTCCATCAACGCCTCCACCCCTGACGACGAGGATGCCTATTCAACGTCAACCGAAGCTGACATGAATGCCGTAGGACATACACACCTACCCCGTGACGTGCCGAAGCGGCGACAAAGCCGCCCACCACCCACCAATCACTCGCGCCCCAACGAACGACTTGTACAGCCACTTACTACCTCCCATCCGCCGCAGTTTTGCTACTACCACTTCAGATTCGGGGTAACAGTGAAGAAATGTGGCAAGGATTGTCAATGGCCAAAAAACGTGTAAGTAGGCCATCGCTTGTAGCGGTGGCCTCCCATGTTTCTAATCTTTTCTTTTTACAGGATGCAGGAACGGGCGTGCGATTTTTGGTAGACACGGGTGCTTGTAGTTCTCTTTTGCCAAGGAAACTCTTCAAGGCACGACGTAGTCTGTCTACATCTGCCGACGTCTGCTTGGTAGCTGCCAACGGATCTGCGATACCCACCTACGGTTACGAGAACCTCACATTATCGTTCGGAAACGGTAAATTCAATTGGAAGTTTCTCGTTGCTGACGTCACAATGCCAATCCTCGGTGCGGATTTCTTCTCTCATTTCCACCTTCTGGTCGATGTCGCCCACCGACGATTGGTCAACGCAGACTCGTATTTTTCGACAACTCTTCAACCCGCCCCCTCTAACCTCGCTCTCCACATCAGCACACCCACGGATGCCTACGCCCACCTCCTCACGTCGTACCCGGAAGTTTTCCGCCCAGAACTTCGCCAAACGCCCACGGTTCCTGCCAAGCACGGTATTTATCATCATATCAAGAAGACGTGACCCCCAGTTTTCGCAAAATTCAGACGTCTGGCACCGGAACGATTTGCAGCCGCCAAACAGACGTTCGCCAAAATGGAGAAAATGGGCCTTTGCCAAAAGGCCTCCAGCCCATGGTCGTCACCCATACATATAGTTCTGAAGAAAGACGGCTCCCTCCGTCCGTGCGGGGATTACAGGCGCCTGAACATGCAAACAGAACCGGATCACTACCCCATCCCAAACATTGCCGACGTGACCTCCTACCTGCACAAAGTGAAGGTTTTCTCTACGTTCGACCTCCTGAAGGGGTATTATCAGGTCCCTATGAACCCAGAAGACATCCCCATGACCGCCATCACCACTCCGTTTGGTACATACACCTTCAATTACTCCTGTTTTGGCCTTCGTAATGCTGGGGCAACATTTCAACGTCTCATGGATGGCATCTTAGGGTACTTCCCTTTCTGTATATGTTATGTGGACGACATACTTGTGTTCTCCTCCTCAAAAGAGGAACACCTCCGTCACCTGCGCATCGTGCTCGACCGCCTGCAACAAAACGGCTTTGTAGTCCGGTACGACAAGTGTACCTTTGGTGCCAACGAAGTATCGTTCTTAGGGCACCGCATCACTCCTGAAGGTGTCCTCCCCCTCCCTGAGAAGGTAGCAGCCGTTCAGAACTTCCCCGTGCCCTCGACCGTCAAAGCTCAGCAGGAATTCTTGGGCATGATCAACTATTATCACCATTTTCTGCCAGCCATTGCCGCCACTCTAGCTCCCCTCTACGCCTCCCTTAAGGGCAAGCTGAAGGACCTGAAGTGGGGTCCCCTTCAAGAAGCAGCCTTCTGCAATGCAAAGAAGGCCCTATCAACTGCTGCGGCTCTCACTTTTCCTATCCCACACGCCCCTCTCCTTCTCTCCACCGATGCCAGCGACGTCGCTATTGGTGCAGTACTCGAGCAGGCCTTTTTCAGCAGAAAACTGTCCAAGGCAGAATCGGGTTATTCTACCTTCGATCGAGAATTGCTGGCAGTGCACTTGGCTGTCCGTCACTTTCGCCATTTCTTAGAAGGTACGCCCTTCGTCATTCGCACAGACAACATGCCTTTGTTGCACGTTTTCACGAGACAGTCTGACGCCTGGTCCGCCTGTCAACGCCGACATCTCTCCGCCATGGCTGAATACAATTGCACCCTCAAAAACGTCCCTGGGAAAATGAATTCCGTTGCCGATGCCCTGTCAAGAAACACGTTGGCTGCCGTTCAACTGGGATTGGATTACAACGTCCTGGCTGAAGCCCAACGACATGATCCAGAGTATCAAGCTTGTAGGACATCCTGCACGTCCCTCCGTTGGGAAGACTTTCCCCTTGAAGACTCCAACACCACCCTCCTCTGTGACGTCAGTACTGGTAGACCGCGACCTTGGATTCCTGCTTCCATGCGCCGACAGGTGTTTGATTTCATTCACGGCCTTTCACATCCCTCGTGCCGTTCTACTGCACAGCTGCTGAAAGCAAAGTTCATTTGGCACGGCATTTCTAAGGATGCTAAGGATTGGGTCCGCGCCTGTACTTCTTGCCAAACTTCCAAAGTACATCGACACACGGATTCAGGAGTGGGCACCTTTCCTCAACCTCAGCGTCGTTTCTCACACATTCACGTCGACGTTGTAGGCCCCCTACCCACATCACAAGGACATCGTTACTTGTTTACCGTCATCGACCGCTCCACTCGTTGGCCTGAAACCATTCCCATGGAAACTGCAACGTCCGCCTCATGTACATCTGCCTTACTCTCTAGATGGATTTCAAGATTCGGTATCCCTGAGCATATTACTTCTGACAGGGGAACCACTTTCACCTCTTAATTGTGGACGTCATTAGCGAATCTCCTGGGCATCACCCTACATCAGACAACGGCCTACAACCCCGCTGCCAATGGAATGGTTGAACGTTTTCATCGCACCCTCAAAGCAGCTTTGATGTCCCGCTGCAAGGATTGCAACTGGTTTACTCAGCTTCCCTGGGTTCTCCTGGGACTAAGGACCACTCCTAAAGACGCCCTCGACGTCTCGGCAGCTGAAATGGTGTATGGCGACCCGTTGGTCGTCCCTGCCAAATTTTTTCCTTCTACAACCTCCTCCGACGATCTTCAGCGCATATGTCACGTCGTGGGAAAATTTACTCCGTGCCGCCAGACTTACAAACCCCCAGCGAAGCATCACATACCAAGGGACTTGCACTCTGCAACGCACGTCTAGCTGCGCAACGACACCAGCAAGCCACCACTAACGCCCCCTTACACGGGCCCTTTCCTTGTGATCCGACGCAGTCCGAAAGCATTCCTCCTAAACATTCGGGGCAAAGAAGACTGGGTCTCCATTGATCATCTAAAACCTGCTTATCTTCTGCCAGATGACACGCCTACAGTTCGCCTCTCAAGATCAGGGCGCCCTATTTAACATGTACAGTATGTCATTTTTAGGGGGGGAGCCATGTACCAACCGTGTATCACACAATTGTACATAATTCCTTTTGTATATATTATGCTTGTATCATCGCTCTTCCCTCGCACCAAAACGAACATGAAAATTCATGTCTGATTTTTCCTCTGTAATATTGTCTGTCTTGTGAACTTGTTATGTCCTGTTGCCTTGAGGTTTTATATATAAGGAGAGTGTTCCACAATAATATAACTCAGTCATTTCCAACCTGCCTTTGAGTTCACAACCTTACTCGGCGCCGTCACAATATCATAGAATGTGTAGCGGCAACGTCTGGCATGTGAGCATAGGAGGGACTCCACTTATATGACACTTTTTGGATCAGGAGAAACCTTTAGGCAGTAAGCACTCAATTAATTTTACCTCACTGATATCCTGGAACAAGCGTTAGAATAGTTCCCACTAATTTATATAAAAAGATAGAAAGACAAAACAGGAGGGTAACCAGTTGTAGCAGGGTTGGAGAAATAATTCATGCCTCCGATCTGTGGGTATATGGCATAAGTGGTGGAGTCCATTTAATATCAGGTACCCTACCATATCTACCATTTCTTGTTGCACTAAATATAGTTTTAATAGAAAATAATTAGAGATCCCTGATCCCGCTGGACAACGTCAAGTCTACGACAAGTGTTCTATTTTTTGTAGAGTACACGCAGGAACACATAAAAAAAAAATTTTCGTTCTTTATAACACAAGTATCGGATATTTAATGTAATAAATAAAGATACTTTACTAGAAATTAGAGGTTTTATAAGCGTAATACCAGAATTAGATCAAAATAACTTGCACTCTATTTACCGACTTTGTGTAAAATGACAAGAACTCAGGCGTTAACTAATTTCATATCTTTGCTTTAAGTATATGGAATTTTCTTATTATTTGCATGTTTCCGGATTCATGCGATCAGGTTTTGTTAATGGTTCAATGTCTTTGCCTAAAACCTAAATCGCATTAATAATAATAATAATAATAATAATAATAATAATAATAATAATAATATTAATAATAATAATAATAATAATAATAATAATAATAATAATAATAATAATAATAATAATAATAATAATAATAATTTAGAAATCAATATATTATTTGAGCGAAATTCAGTTTTGAATTCTATGAAAAATGATTTTGTCAGGGCACAACTCTGACTGTAATGGAAAATGGAGTGTTCGAGGGACTCAAAAACCCTACAAACACTTTGCTATTTTGAAAAACTTGTATTCACCAGAATATTCTCCGACATAAAACCTAGTTCATGATGGATATCAATCAAAATGAATCAATTCCTAATTTTATAACTTTATAGGAGATGGAAACATTTTCCAATTTCCGAGTAACCAAATAATCTTTAAGAATTTTTATCCTGTTTTCAAAAACCTCAGAAAGCCAAATCCTAATGAATTGAGATTCACTCTTCCAGTCACAAAGTAGTCAGCTCTCACAAGACATATTAAATGAAAATACGTTCCAACAAAAATTTACATTATTTTTTTCCTAAAGGGGTTGTTAAGAATTACTGCTACAATCAGATACTTTTGACACAACTACAATAATCAGTATTTGTTACCTGTTGACATTTCATCGATATCCTCCTGTAAACTAATGCTTTGGACTTCAATGAAAATATTGTTTATAGGCAAATACTCCTATTCTTCTTTTTTTTTAATCTTTTCGAAATCAATGAAATTAACAGCTGTGGGTTTTATTAAGAGGCATCTCAAAATCTAATTCTTCTAGAAATATAACAACCAGAGGCTTCATCTGATAAGTAGGACAAGTAATAGACGTAATTTTATTATTGCGAATAGCCATAACAAATCCCATCGCTTGTAAAATCTCTCTCCTCGTTTTCAAAATGGCCCCAAAACTTGCATCAACAACAGAGATTCGACCGTGGAGTGCCATCTAGTAACAGTCTCATTGCACACGAGGTCTTTATCTTGATTGAGGGGAAGTTTCAAGTGCGTTCAGAACGATTATTGCGTGCCAGATCCAGAGACGTTTTTGCTAACTACTCTCAGGGGACGCTTTTAAAACTTGTGTTTTTACTCTTCTACAGATGGTTAAGGGCGAGAAGAAAGATAATGGAAGGGGATAGGGAGAGAAATTTGTAAAATTGAAGAGGGCCTAATTACCTAGGCAAAAATATTAGAACTTTTGGAGGAATGAAACCGCTTTAGGCTTCGGCCAAGTTATGGCTGAACGAGGCCGTTACTGTTGGAAGTGGCTCTTATTGTGATTAATTTCTCGATTAACAAGATTTTAGCGAACAAATTGCCAGTGTAAACTTCCCACTCTCGATTATAATTTTATTTGTAAGCCAATTTCTCTAGAAAGAAAAATATTGGATGAGATGGTTCTACCAGTATCAATTTATGCATCAGAATCTTGAAGTCTTACTGAAACCTGAGGACATAAACTAGTAACAAGTTAAAGAGCTATGGGAAAAGCAATGATGGGAATAACACTAATGGACAAGAAAGAGCAACATGGATACGACAGCAAAGTGAAGAACAGGATATTCTAACATGTATCTAAAAAAAATGGACATGGACAGTACATACCATGAGTATGACAGATAACAGATATATATATATATATATATATATATATATATATATATATATATATATATATATATATATATATATATATATATATATATATATATATATATATATATATATATATATATATATATATATATATAGACTAGAAAGTTTTGAACTATGGTGTTACAGAAGAGTCCTTAGGATAAGCTGGATTAAGAAAAAGACTAACGTGGAAGTTCTACAAAAGATCAATATCGAAAAAAGATTACTTGACATTTTGGATGAAAAAAAACTAACTTTTATTGGACACCAGGTTCAGAAACACAATACTCTGGAAAGAACGCAATTAATTGGATCAGTCTATGGTACAAGAACGAGAGGAAGGCCTAAAACTAGAATAAGTGACAATATCAAGGATATGTGCGGGCTAACGATGTTGGAGTTGGAAAGGAAGGCTCAAGACCGGAATGAATGGAGAAGTTTTGTGCAGAGGGCCATGGCCGTTCGACATCGAACACCCCGTAATTGATGATGATGTATATATATATATATATATATATATATATATATATATATATATATATATATATATATATATATATATATATATATACATATACACACACACACACACATATATATATATATATATATATATATATATATATATATATATATATATATATATATATATATATATATACATACACACACACACACACACACACATATATATATATATATATATATATATATATATATATATATATATATATATATATATATATATATATATATATATATATATATATATATATATATATATATATATTGTAATAGTACATACGAAAAATGCGAACCAGTCATGATTCCAAACATATAAAAGTACAATGTTTTTTTGCTTTAAATTCTTATAAAGAATGTGAAAAAAAACATGAAATAAGTAATTTGAAAAAAAGGTTGATATAATCGTTCTTGTTATCAGCATAATATTTTTATGTTTGGTGAAGAATGCAAGTATATTAACATGTTTATACAGTTATAAGATTTATGTGAAATTTATACATTAATGTTGAAAAACTATTAAGTAACTTTCAGTTCACATGATTGAGTGGATTTAATTTTTAGTCTTTGTTGTAAATGTATGATTATAATCTTTCCCATCATTATCTCTACATTAAGTGGTCTTTTGCCTGATGCACCCTCTTCAATGCCTTTGATCAAAGCATCCTCATCCAACAAAACTCTTCTCCTTATAACATTCATCACCTTAACTTGCATTCTGATGCTGGGGTTACACTTGGGTGATATGGCCATGGTGATGCGGTGAGCTGTGGAATTTAGCTAAATTTTGAGCATGTAATCATACATCCCCATTCGCCACGAGGGTGTTTTTTACCTGATCCCCTAGACCGAGATGAGCGTTGGAACTAGGCTAACTCGTAACACTATCGGACAGAATGAAACCTACTCCATTTCTTTCACCTAGTTCGCAATGATGGGAGGGAACCTTCGGTACAACGCGTGAAAAAAGATAATGCATCGCATTATCCGTGTTCTGTTCCGCAGGTATTGCTAACCTAATCACCTCTCAAAACTATATATGTGGTATATCTCCCTCTGGGAGATGTGGAAACATGCATCAATGCGCATGCGCTCAGCAATAGTAAATAAAGAGAGAGAGAGAGAGAGAGAGAGAGAGAGAGAGAGAGAGAGAGAGAGAGAGAGAGAGAGAGAGAGAGAGAAAAATATTTTGTCATATTCAAAATAAAATACAAAACCTGAACATGGTAAAAATAAAAAATTATATTTGTAGGGAAACAAACTTTTAGTTTTACAATATAAAATGCTTTAGTAGATTGGAGGAAAACTTTTTATATACGGGAGTCCCGTCGATCACACATGCCGCGACACATATCACATATACATTATGTACACAAAGATCACTACCACAATGTGCAGACCAAATGAGATGTCACAGCTTGCCCACTGTGATGCGATCCCATATGTAGCGGTATATAGCATGACGATGTATCCCAATGTATCACTCTTATTGCAGTATGCCTGCAATGTGTATCTCCCCGTTTGCTTGCTCCGCATTATGAGTCGGGTATGCCGTGGTGTCCAGCGTTTGAAAAAATATGTGCTGGAATATTGCCTGAAAGCAACAGCGGTATTGAAACTTTCGGGATTTTTCCATATCTCCTCTGGTCGCCAAGGTGTATCGCCCAAGTGTGACCCCAACATAATAATCGTAAATGACTCTATGTTGGCTTCCCTGCCTTTGTCTTGATGTTCTCCCCAAAACTGGCTCCTCCCAAAGCCTCCTTATTCCCTCCCCACTACCCATTTTTAACACGCTCTGACAATATCTCAGTGGTGATCTTTACGACGCCTGCCATTCTTCTCATCTTGTTATTTTCCAATCTTTCAAGGAGTGATATTCCTATAATCCACTTCAGCATTCTTAGCTCTATTCTCTCAACCTTTGCTTCCTCTTTGCATGCCTAAGCACAAGTTTCTGATCCATGCATTAACACTGGTCTTATTACCGTTCTGTATATATTTTTCATATGCAAATATTTGATGAAATATATATGAACTATCTATCCGAAATATCAACCAAAAGGTTGAATATTAAAACATTTCTGAATGAACCAAAAGAAAATAAATAAAATGGTAAAAAGCGAGGCCAGGGAAAATAGTTTTATCTTAGGATAAAAAATACAATAGAGGGAAAATTATCCGATGCATTTTAATCCTTTATAGTTTATTGTATTCTATATTTTCCTACAAAGAGAAAATGGTAAGCTTATATCACATGATGTTTATGTCATTATTCACATAATCTTTAGGTCATTATCATCCACATCTATGAAGATCTAAACATTAGTCATATCAATTCAAAGAGTCTGAATATTAATATTCTAAATAATAATTTCATTCACATAAAAAGAACAAGAGAAAGTGTTTATTTACAAGTTGTTTATAAATATACAACATTACAGTAAATACACACCAAAAAAAGGTCGAATACAGGAATATTCAATAGGAAGTTTCTTTTAAAAAATCTTGTTATTTCCATTGGTATATTTTAGATTTTCTAAAAGATTTGTTTTTCTTTAATTATCACTCAAGAGTGTTTATATATTTGGAAATTTCATCCAAATGACAAATTTCATAAATTATGTAATAACTATAATCATTATAAATTAGTAGTTATCTATATCCTTCAAATGTATCAGGTTCCTGTTCTTCATTTTCTGTTATATCATTTCTATATAATTTCTCATTATTAAACACAAATATAATTCATTGTCTTATTATGAGATTTATCTTATACCTTTTTCCTTTACTTTTCATCCAACACTAAAACAAGTCCTATCTTCATTTCAGGTTTTAATTTCATTAGTTTCATTGCATTATCTCCTTTCCTTTCACTCATATATCATTTCTTATCTTTCAATTATATGTTACCTTGGGTTTTCATCGTCGCGTTATGTTTCTTATCTTTTTTTTATCTTATCTTATTGCTGATTATTTACGTTTAATACAATTATCTTACTTTATTTTTTATTATAGACATTGTTTTTAATTTTCTAATATTTTCCA
Source organism: Palaemon carinicauda (assembly GCF_036898095.1). NCBI lineage: Eukaryota > Metazoa > Arthropoda > Malacostraca > Decapoda > Palaemonidae > Palaemon > Palaemon carinicauda. Next base: position 32,163,557 of record NC_090758.1, on the reverse strand, counting down.
CCAGAATGTTTACTTCCATCTCAATAAAATGTTTCAATCTCTTCAACATTTTTCTATTTTCTGCGTGAATTCGTAATAGTTCTTTATACAGCTGTATATTTCACACATTGTATAAGTGCCGGACAACACATTGAAACACATTTTGAAAATCTATTCGCAAACCGAGTTGATTGAAAACCCTCACAGGAATAGAGCAGAAAATGGATTAATTCAGCATAAAAACACTTGAAGCCTTACTCCACTCGAGGGTGACCCGAAACGAGTCAGCTTTGGCGCAAGCTGAGACTGAGGTTATCACTCAAGATGGCAACAATCGCGAGTGAGATGAAAAGTGCCAAGGTATGTGGTTTTGGTTGCTGGCCTGATGAGGGGGGCATTCCTGGAATTAAAAGGAGGAACTGTTTACAAAAGGTTTTATACATTTTTGAATTGTTATTTCTAAATGTTTATTGAGAGAGAGAGAGAGAGAGAGAGAGAGAGAGAGAGAGAGAGAGAGAGAGAGAGAGAGAGAGAGAGAGAGAGAGAGAGAGAGAGAGCATTCTGAAACTTATATGAAGATCTATAGGTAAAATATATACACCCACACCCAAACCCACCAACACACACACACACACAAACACACACACGCACACGCACACGCACACGCACACGCACACACACATACACACGCACACACACACGCACACACACACACACACACACATATATATATATATATATATATATATATATATATATATATATATATATATATATATATATATATATATATATATATATATATATATATATATATATGTGTGTGTGTGTGTGTGTGTGTGTGTGTGTGTGTGTTTATCTATAACTTTGTCTAAACTTCCCTTTTCTGCATTGTCACTTGTCCTAACTTTACCATTTCTGTAACAAACATTGTCCAAATTCCCCTTCCTTTTATCTACTCTTGGAGAAAATCCCCCTTTCTCTATTAATCTTTGTTTGAACGTACCATTTCTGTATTCATCTTTGTCCAAACAATACCTTTCTGTTTTTACCTTTGTCTGAACTTTCATTTCACGCTTGCCTCTTTTCTGTATTTATCTTTGTCCACACCTACCTTTTTCTGTATTTACCTTTGTCTAAACTTACCTTTCTTTGTCTTTAACTTTCTCCTAAATTTAACATTTTTGTTATTATCTTTGTTAGAACCTTTCTTTTCTGCATCTAGTATTGTCCTTACGCCCCTTTCCTGTATAAAATAAAAAACGACCTTTTTTCCGTATATACCTTTTGTTTTTTTACCGTCCTCTTTTAGGTGTAGCCTAATATTGTCTGAACTTCCCAGTCAATTTATACCTTTATCTAAAATTCACAATTTGGATTTCCATATGGCCAAGCTTCCCCCTTCACTATATACCTGTCTGATATCTCGTCTCTGAATTTACTCCATCTGAAGATCCTTTACTTGAACTCACTTCATTTGAAACTAACCATTATTAAATTCACCTTCAGCTGAAGCACCTTATTTTTGGATTTACGTTCTTCTTAAAACCACCACCATTGAATTCACAGTTGAAAGCCACCAATTTTGAAATCATATCTGAAACCCACCACTTTCGAATTTACCTTCAACTGAAACCCACCAAATTTGCATTCACCATCAAATGAAACCCATTACTTTTTTTATTAGCTTTCATTTAAAATCCACCACTCTCGAATTCGCATCTGAAACGCACCACTTTTGAATTAACTTCTGAAACCTACCCACTTTGAAATCACATCTTAAACATACCCACTCAGAATCCACCTGCATCTGAAGCCCAATAATTCTGGATACCAATTTGGATTTACCTGTATCAGAACTTACCCCTTCTAGCTTTACCTTGGTCACTGGAAAGGGCTAAAATGTCCCTGTAGTCCAGCCGTTTTCGGTAAAAATATGGAAGAATCGTTCACATTCGGTTAAAAGCACCAAATTTTGCACAAAGTTAGCTTTTGATGTACCTTTTGAAATGTGATAGAGACCCATTTGATATCTTTCCAATATGGCTGCTTTTTTCAAGATGGCCGCCAAAATTCAGGAAAATGCTGCTATTCGAACTATTTTCATCGTATAGTTACAATTTTGGAGTCTTTACCTATATTTTCAAGGATATTCTAAACAATGAGAATAAATATAAGTACAGGAGAACAATATTTTACCAGCAAATGCCCATTTAAATTCTGAAATAAGTCAAACATACTGAAAAATTGCTCAATAGTTTGTTGTTATCTGTCTCAATTCTTACAATTCTACAGTGACAACCATTTTGTTTGTTATACAATCATTTTGCAGGTGGTTGAAACATGTGAAATAACAGATAGAAGCGGAGTCATCAACAGACCTAAGGACATCCTGGGCTGCATACCATGCTGATCAGGCCCACACAGAATAGCCTGCTCCTTCGGACATCAGCTCATTGCTCCCACTGTTCTATGAGGAGGCTAAGTCAAGTGCCATTAATGCCCATACTTTGAAAGTTATGAAGTATGCAGTAGATTTTCTGAATTTTGTTCAGATCCCTGTAGTTGCCTGTGATCAGCCAATGTATGCTATTGCCAAACAACTCCAGTGGTAATACCCCAACATTCACGGAGAGAATCAAGTTGTAGTGATATTTGGTGGCTTACACATTGAGCTGGCCTTTCTCAGAGTTCTTGGAGACTGGCTGGAAGGAACTGGATGGACCAACACCCTTGTGCAGGCAGAGATAGCCTCAAGGTACTGCAGATTCCTTCCTGAAGGCTGCACATATAATGAGAACGAGGCATGCCCACCAGGTGACCGCAGGGAGCTTGTACATTCTCATGTATAGAGCCAACAAGCGTCACCAAACAGAAGACCACACCACAGATCCTCTAAGCTATGAGCAATGGAGAGTGAAAATGGAAAATGCAGGACCTATGTTTAACTTCTGGTCCATCACACTTGACCTAAAACTAGTTTTGATGGATTTCCTCCAATCATTGCCACAAGGCAACTTCAATCTGTACAAGGCTGCACTCACAAAGCTGGCCCCATGGTTCTTTGCACTTGACCACCCAAAATATGCTCGTTGGGTTGCAGTGCATATTAGAGATATGGCTTCCCTAGATTTGATGCATCCTGAGGTTGCTGCTGAATTCTCAGAGGGAAAGTTTGTTGTTCACAAAACACAACACTCATTTTCCGGCATCCCATTAGACCAAGCTCACGAACAGAACAACAAACAGATTAAAGGAGATGCTGTGGGCATAACTGAAAACAGTGCACAACTCCAAAGATGGATGGTGGCTGGGCCAGAAGTGTCAAGAGTTGTGAATGAGTTTAAAACTTTGGTGGAAGGACTCCGGGGACAGGCGGAAAAGCATTCAGACCAAAGACACCATGAAGCTCAACAGGGGGTGCAGACAACATACAGAAATCAAGTCAAATCCTTTGTGATACATTAGAAGACATGGGAAATCCATTTATGGAAAATTCATCTGATCTTCTTGTATTAGGCACCCAGGATGTTGTAGACAAAGAGGTTATAGAAACTGTAAGGCATATCAAAAGGATGGGAAATGAGCAATATAGTGATTTTGTGAAGGAACTGCTAGAAGACAGAACCAAAAGTCTGACAGACCCTATCAAAAGGAACAAATTTCCTCTATTCAGCAGCCAGCCTACCCGCAAAGTGTCAAAGGAGAAGCAACAAATTGCATCATTGAAACTGTATGTGTCTTGCCAAGTGAGAGATGGGGATATTGATGAGTTTTTCTGCCATGAAAACCAATCCAGTCCACCATCATTGTCACAGGGTGGATTACTTCAACATGGGACCAAAGATGATCTTTTCCCATTCCTTACACAGCATAGTACCACAATCAAGGACAAGCCTGATACTGATGCAGTTCTTCTACAGTAGATGGGGCTGCCATTGTTAATATGCTTAACCCAGGTGGATCAAGAACATTTCAAGAGTATGCCGACCAGGTATTTGTACCACATGTAAAGCGTCAACTGGAGTAAGCAAGAAGAGTTGATATTATCTTTGATCAGTACTTCCAAGACAGTCTGAAGGTGACTGCTAGGAGTCTCAGAGGAGAGGGGGACCGCAGAAAAGTAAAGGCTAACGCTCCTGTTCCTGGCAACTAGAAAGCTTTCTTGCGGTGTGATGCAAACAAAGCCGAGCTCTTCAGTTTTCTATCGGATCAATGTACTACTGTCAGCTGTCCGGAGGGCAAGCAAATTATGTCCACAAAAGGAGAATTGGTCCTTTGCAACCCCCAGAGGGACAGTATGGATTAAATATCTCCGTGCTCCCATGAGGAAGCAGACACAAGGCTTCTTCTCCATGCAAAAGATGCTGTTCAACACGGTTGTGAGAGGATCATGATCAGAACTGTGGACACTGATATAGTAGTGTTAGCTATAGCATTGTGTCTTCCAATTCATGCAAGTGAACTGTGGATCAGCTTTAGGGTTGGGGACAACTTCAAATATATCCCTGTACACACCATAGCTGGTTCTCTAGGTCCAAAGTGTCGAGCTCTGCCTATGTTTCCTGCCTTCAGCGAGTGTGACAACACATCCTCCTTTGCTGGTAAAGGAAGAAACCTTCTTGGGAGACGTGGCAAATATGTGAAAGTGTAACCGAGGTGTTTGCAGACCTAGGGAATGTACCAACACTGGAGAGAATTGACCAGCACATGGCAAACCTTGAGCGATTTGTTGTTCTGCTTTATGGCATCTGCCACATCAGCTTATGAAGCGAGAAAAGATCTCTTCACCAGGAAGGGCAGGTCTATTGATCTCATACCACCAACTTCTGCTGCTCTCTACCAGCATGTCATATGAGCATCTTATCAAGCGGGTCATGTTTGGGGCCAGTCACTTCTCCCTAATCCCGTGTTACCTTCACCTGTTGAATGGGGTTGGATGAAAGGACCTGGGAATGCATGGGAACCCTATTGGTCAGATCTGCCTCAAGCATCAGTTTCCTGTATGGAATTCCTGAAATGTGGATGTGTCAAAGGCTGCAGAGGAAGATGCAAGTGTGTGAAAGCACAACTAGCATGTACGGCTCTGTGCAAATGCAGGGGTAGGGGGGGGGGGGTTGCCTGTGTGTGATTAGACTGTACTTAAATTAGTCATTTCAGTACTGTACTAGCAATTGATGGTTACAAGGATAAGACCTATTTTGGGATTAAGTTAATATAAAACTCTTCATATTGAGTTAATAAAACACTGTACTTATGTTTGACCTTCAAATACATTCTTTACTTTGCGTTAAATTACAGAATAAATATGATTACAGCTGGTTTAATATTTTTGTAGGCAATTTCTGTAACAAAAAGGCCATTTGCTTCTTAAATATTTGTCTTATGTGCCCACATTTGCTTTTAATGTTTAGAACATCCTTGAAAATATAGGTTTAGACTCCAAAATTGTGACTATATGATAAAAATCTTTCAAATAGCAGCATTTTATTTTATTGAATTGTAATATATATTGGTTTTTATTTCATTGTTTTGTTATCCCCCTTGAGCTATTCTTGTGCTGCATTTACCTGGGCTTGCTTCCACCTTTGTGGATTGCTGCCTTTTGAACACCTAAGTTTTATTGTATTGGTTATTTATGGTCCTGTAGACCTAGTGTGTGTTGTGGTCCAACGAGGCCATTACAATTGGCGACCTTGCCAGGATTGATCGTATCCTGTGGTGTTCTTGTTGCAGTGCAAGCGTAATTCTTGGGGTGGTGTTAGTGTTAGGTGGCATGGTTACACCTCCTCAGTGTTTGGTTGGTTGGCGCTATTGCAAGTGAAATAATTTTGTTATATGTAAAGTGTTGTAATTACTTGCGATCAAAATGGATAACAAGAATAACGTAGAGTTACTTGAAGGAGAGGGATGGCAGGATAGGTTGGCCGAATCAAACAAAGAGGAGTTAGAAAGTGTGGCAGATTTTTTTGAAGTGGAAAGAACGGTAACAATGAAGAAGGGTATACTATTGCTAAAGGTTTATGAGTGCGTTAAGGAGACTAAGACAGGAGCCAAACCCAAGGTTAGGAAAGAAGAGGGATTGTCAGTAGAAATTTTGGATAGACAGATTAGTCTAAAACAAATGGAAATACACCAGCAAAAAATAGTGTTTGAAGAGAGAGAGAGGGAAAGGAAGCAAGAGTTAGCTAAGTTGGCTTTGCAAACGCCAGGGTCACCAGGGTTTCCTTCTCGAGCTGAGGCTTCCTCCTCCTTCTCAAATTTAGCTCAGGCTTTGAAGTTTGTCCCGAACTTCCAGGAAGATAATGTTGCAGAGTTCTTTATGACATTCGAAAGAATTGCTAACAGGTTAGAATGGCCTATTGGATTATGGACTACCCTAATCCAGAGTAAATTGATTGGGAAAGCCCAAAAGGTATATGTAGCTTTGGAAGAAGATCTCTCCTCGGTTTATGAGAGTGTGAAGGCGATAGTGTTGAAGGCATATGAGCTCGTGCCGGAGGCCTATTGGCAAAGGTTCCGTAATTTGAGTAAAAATGAAAATCAGACTTTCGTAGAATTTGCAAGGAGTAAGGAGCAATATGCTACTGATTGGCTGAAATCTAAAGAGGTGGACAATTTTGATAAGCTAAAGCAGTTGCTGTTGGTTGAAGAATTTAAAAGGTGTACTCCTGACCGTTTGAAGGTTCATTTGGAGGAGTTGAAATTAGATTCCCTTCGGGAGGTTGCTGTGACATCAGATGAGTATTTTTTATCTCATGAAGATACTATGAAGAGACTGTATTTAAGGAAAAACCACGTTGGGGTTGTTCTGGGAGATCTGGTGATTTTAATAACCAAAAGAATGTTTCTCAGAATGTTCAGTTAAATAAGGGTTCTCAGAATGTTCAATCAAATAAGGTTTCTCCGAATGGCCAATCAAAGGTGTGTTACTCGCAAAATAACAGACTTAGTGAGTCGGGTGTTTATGATCCACAAAAGCTGAGGCATTTGACGTGTTTTTTCTGTAACAAGAGGGGTCATACCAAAAGAATGTGTTATGCTTGGAAAAAGGTATGTAACATTAAAGGTAATCCGGTGATGGCGGTTGAGAAAAGTGCTAGTCAGGGTGGAGCTCTGCCCTCTCCGACTCAATGACTAAGAAAGTCAGAGACTGTTAGTTCCTTCTGTGATTTTCTGGCCGTGGGTGTAGTCTCGCTGGATGGTGAAAGCCAAGGGAGAAAAGTCAATATTTTACGTGATACCGAAGCCGCGCAATCATTAATTCTTAGAGATTCGGTCCCGAATGATTTTGTGTATGAGAATCGGGAGTTTGTTATTTTGAGTGGTTTTCCGGACACGGTAAAATCTTACCCAATTGGTCTATTTCATCTTGGTTGTCCTTATTTTTCAGGGATATCCGTTTGGCTATTGTTGACAAATTTCCGATTAAAAAGGTGGATGTGGTTCTCGGAAATGAGATTGTTTATGAAAATAAATATGTGCCAATTGTGATTAATCCAGATGTGGAAGTAGGGGTAGTCACTCATGCTAAGGCAAAGGCTGTTGACGCTGCAGAGTCAACAGTCGACGTTGATTTGAGTAGTTTGGGACGTAATGATATATCTGTAGACAGTAGTAGTAGTGTTAGAATAAAACCCAATTGGACTGTTAAAGAACTTGTTTCGGCTCAGAAAAGGGAGTTTGGTAGTCTCCCTATTGAGTCTGGTGAGATAACGAACGTGACAGTTCGTATTTTTAAGGTAATTAATAGCATATTATATAGAATAAGTAGACCAATGCATGCCTCGGAGGAGGATTACGAAATTATACGACAGATTGTGGTTCCTGAATGTTACCTTCATGAGTTGATGTCATTAGCTCATGAGAATGTGATGGCGGGACCTTTTGGTATTCACAAAACAGTCAGTAGGTTACTAAATAATTTCTTTTGGCCCAAGCTGAAACGTGATGTTAAAATTTTTTTTAATAGTTGCAAGGTTTGTCAGAGAGTCGGCAAATCTAACCTATCTATTCCAAAGGCTCCATTAATACCTATCCCCGTTGTGTCAGAACCTTTTCGTGAAGTGTTAATTGATGTTGTTGGTCCTCTCCCAAAGTCAAGGAGTGGAAATGAGTATATTTTCACTATTATGGATCGTATGTCTCGGTACCCCGAGGCAATTCCCTTGCGGTCCATAAGGAGTGAAAAGATTGTAGAGGCCTTAATGGGTTTCTTTTCAAAATTTGGTCTCCCGAAGGTAATTCAGTCCGACTGCGGTACAAACTTCACGAGTCGTTATTTTAAGCAGAAAATGACTGAATTGGGCATTAAACATGTAACTTCCTCGCCTTATCATCCAGAGTCACAGGGTGCTTTGGAACGTTTTCACCAAACTATGAAGAGCATGTTAAAGAAATATTGTATTGGGAATGGGGCTGAATGGGATAAAAACCTTCCATTCCTCTTATTCGCTTTCCGCTCTATTCCTGGTCAATCTCTCGGTCTCTCTCCTTTTAATTTGATTTTTGGACATTCTGTAAGGGGTCGGCTGGATATGGTGAGAGAGGCTTGGGAGGGAGATGCCCCTGATTTGAATTTGATTGATTACCTTAATAATTTGAATGCTAAATTAATCAGGGCTTGGTCATTTGCAGGCGAGAATTTGTTGAAAAGTCAGAAAAAAATGGAATTTTATTTTGACAGAAAGACTGTGACCCGGGACTTCGACGTAGGACAGAAGGTACTGGTTCTATTACCTATCCCAGGTAATTCTCTCAAAGCTACTTTCCAGGGACCATGGAAGGTATTGAAGAAGGTAAATAACGTTAACTTCTTGGTGGAAACCCCCGATAGGAGAAGGCCTCATCAATTGGTACATATAAATATGATGAAAGCTTTCCATGAAAGAGAGAAGGTTAGGCCAATTGCGACTCTTTGTGATGGTAGAAATGACCTGGTCGGTTATGATGCTTCTTTTTCAGTTGAGCATAATAATGATTCCTTTTCAGAGGACAGGGACTTGAAAGATAGTGAATGGCTGGCAGGTAATGTCGAGGCTTTAGAAAATTTACCTCGGATGTTGGGTCACTTGGGTAAAGATGAGCAACAATCCTTGAAAAATTTGGTTTTAGAATATAAGGACTTGTTTTCTAATGTGCCCGGCAAGACCACGATCTTGCAGCATGACGTGGACATAGGGGATGCCACGCCCGTGAAGCAGGCTCCTTATAGGTTGAACCCAAAAAAGAATGAGATTGTTGCTAGAGAGGTTGAGTATATGCTCAAGCATAATTTAATAGAGCCGAGTTGTAGTCCTTGGTCATCTCCGGTTGTGTTGGTGAAGAAATCGGACGGAGACTATCGTCTTTGTTTTGATTATAGGAAGCTTAATGAGGGGACCAAGGCTGATAGTTTTCCATTGCCTCGAGTGGAAGATTGCATTGATCGCATAGGTCGGGCTAAATATATCACATAATTTGATTTATTAAAGGGATATTGGCAGGTGCCTTTGTCGGAAAGGGCCAGAAGTGTTTCTGCTTTTGTAACCCAACAGGGGTTATTTCAGTGTAAGGTAATGCCCTTTGGGATGAAAAATGCTGCTGCCAACTTTCAGAGACTTATGAATTCGTTGGTTAGTGGTCTACAGGGGTGTGTGGTGTATATCGATGACTTGGTTATTTTTAGCGACGACTGGCAGTCGCACCTGAAGAGAATTGAGGCCTTATTCAAAGTACTTAGGAAAGCAGGCCTGGTTATTAATTTAAGAAAGTTGGATTTTGCAAAAGCAACGGTGGTATATCTTGGACATGAGATAGGGGCAGGTATGGTGGCTCCCAAGGAGGCTAACATTGAGGCCATTCGTAAAGTAGAGGTTCCTAAATGTCGGAAAGATTTTCGAAGGGTATTAGGGATGGCAAGCTATTATCGCAGATTCATTCGCAATTTTTCAGACATTGCGGAACCTCTTACTGCTTTGTTGAAGAAAAATGTTAAATTCGTTTGGAGTAAGGGGGCTCAGGATGCATTAGAGAGGATAAAACTGGTCCTCATTAGTCGGCCTTTGTTAACAGCTCCCAATTTTGACGCTCCATTTCAGCTTACCACTGATGCGAGTGATGTAGGGGTTGGTGCTGTATTGAGTCAAGCTGACGGAAATGGTATCGTCCACCCGGTGGCGTATTTTCTAAAAAGCTCACTTTGCCTCAAAGAAAATATTCCACAATCGAGAAGGAGACGTTGGCCTTGATCTTAGCATTAACTCATTTTAATGTCTATCTCTCCTCCTCAGGTGGGCCTATTAAAGTTTGTACGGACCATAATCCATTAACGTTCTTGAATCGGTACAAGAATAAAAATCAGAGATTGATGCGCTGGAGTATTTTGGTCCAAGAATTCGATCTAGAATTTGAGCATATCCCAGGTAAAGAGAATATGGTGGCCGATGCATTGTCCCGGCTGGCAGAGTAAGTGCGAACGAAATAATTATAAGGGTTTTTCTTCACCTGTTGGTAAGTTCTGTCACTCGTGGTAACTGTTTGAGTATTAATAATTATTTATATATGGTTTCTTTTATTTGGTTGAACCGATTATGTAATGTAACACTCCAATGTTGGATGTAGTATTGACGGTTAATTATGATTTGATATGATAGATGGATGTTGACCAAATGTAAGATTATTATTGTTCGTTGACGCATGCAACTGTTATTTTATAGGTTAATCAATTGTATTTTTAAGCCTTTAATTGCTTGTGGAGGTAGTGAAGTTTATAATGAACTGGTGTTATTTTTTTTTTTTGGTTGAATTATGCTTAAAACTGAGGTTTTATCAAAATTATCTGGTTATGTGTCGTGGTTTAGGTATTTATGAATGATCCTATATTAGACTCCTTATGTTTCAGGTGATGGTATTTATTATGTTAGTTGGGTATGTAAATTAGGTTAGGATTTTTGTGACAAACTTATTTGTTTATACACCCCTTTGTCAGGAGAGTGTGGACTCCAAAGTATTGTTAATAGTGCGTAAAAAAAAAGTGCTGTGTTAGTGCTGTAACATTTTATGTGTTCAAGACACTTGGGTGAAAGGTTAATGTGCGGGTACTATGAGGGTTGTGCTGTGAAAAAGTACAGCTAAGATGTATGATATTTTCAGGACATTAAATCATAATACCTTCGCGGCTTTAAACAATTCACAAGGGAAGAACCCCCTTTCCCTTCACATACCTTGCCAGTCTAGTGTGAACAGCAAAATGGTGTACTATTTATATTTGACGAAGGATGTGGTGTATATTTTAGGTAGCCTATGAGGCATTAAGGATGTCACCTGTTAGTATAAGTATTTGCAAGTTACCCAGGTAATGAATCCTTTATTTGGACACTATATTTTGTTGGTGATTGGTGTATGAAAATTTGGTTTTGTAGTATATAATGTTTTTTTTAGTAGCCACTCCCTCTCCTCTTGCAACCTAGGTGATCCCATATGGTGATAATCAGTTATTGATACAGGTTGGTCTTATGATTTTAGTCCTAGATGAGGGACTTGGTGCAATTATTTGGTGTATGGTGATAGTGATACTTTACATTTGTTAACATTTTTAATCCATTTGTTTGTTGTTTATATTATATTTTAAGTGTGTATATTGTATACTTGATTCCCTTAACTTTTAACGAAAACTTTTGCATTTTTGTCTTGAATTTTGCACTTTGTCTTGAAAAAAAAAGTTTTTTTTTTTCTCTCTGGGCGAGGAGGTGTAAGTAAGCCTTAGGTTTTTTATAATGTATCAACTTACTTAGGTTAGTTTTTAAGTTCCTCTTTCATTTTTGAAGGCTGTAAAGTTCATGGTTAGTTCGCCTTCTTGTTAGTAGGGGTCTCCTCACTCCAGTGGTATTTTTGTATAGTCTTGTTGACTAATCCTCCCTGTTTTTCCCCTCCATATTTTGGCTCTGCTGAGTTGACTTGAGACCGGGTTTCCAAGCTGCAGGTAGTTGGTATCTGCACCCTGAATTGTGAGCCTGTTACCTCTTGGATGTACAACAAGTCTCTGAACAAATATATATCTTCTCATCAGTTGGCCGTTACTTCACATCTCTGCCATTTTATTATTGCCTCTGGTGCAGTACTTACCAGAGGGGCCTCGCTTGGCGACGGTAAGGCGTGTCATTCATTTCTTGTAAAGTATTGACCAAGATTACTGGGATCCGGCGTTCAAGATTATGAATGAGTATGATTACGGCTGTGCTGCAGTGTCAGATTAATTTTCTGTTGGAGCTTGATATTGGTATTGAGAGTTGCCGTCCGCTGCCCTTGTTGAAGTACTTATGGGAAGAGTCCTTCATCATCTCATCAACCTTTAGCATGTAAAATTTAGGTTATTCCTTTCTTTTCGTTATTTTCTATTCCTCTCTGGGCAACCTTTCCTCCTTCAGAGGTTGAATGTGTTGACTGATAATTTGGGTATATGTTTCGTAAGTGGTATTTTTTATTTAATGTTAATGATAAGGCTTAGTTATTACTTTCTGTATTTTATTGAATTGTAATATATATTGGTTTTTATTTCATTGTTTTGTTATCCCCCTTGAGTTATTCTTGTGCTGCATTTACCTGGGCTTGCTTCCATCTTTGTGGGATTGCTGCCTTTTGAACACCTGAGATTTATGGTATTGGTTATTTATGGTCCTGTAGACCTAGTGTGTGTTGTGGTCCAACTAGGCCATTACAATATATATATATATATATATATATATGTATATATATATATATATATATACATATATATATATATATGTATATATATATATATATATATATGTTTGAGTGTGTGTGTGTATATATATATATATATATATATTTATATTTATATATATATATATATATATATATTTATATATATATATATATATATATATTTATATATATATATATATATATGTATATATATATATATATATATATTTATATATATATATATATATATATATCTATATATGTATATATATATATATATATATACATATATATATATATATATATATATCTATATGTGTATATATATGTATATATATTTATATATATATGTAGTTAAAGCAAATTGAAAAGTTTGTCGTTAACTGCATGATAAATGCTTCCCACATGGCCTCATTCATGTCAAAGATTTGGCCAGTTTATATATATATATATATATGTATATATATAAATATATTTAAATATATGCATATATATATATATATATATGTATATATATATATATATATATATAGAGAGAGAGAGAGAGGAGAGGAGAGAGAGAGGAGGAGAGAGAGAGAGAGAGAGAGAGAGTTCCCCACATCTGAAAAAGAAAAATAGTAAGGAATATATTCCCAGTAGAACACGAATGCTTTCAGAAATTATTTTATCTGGTGGTTTCTGGCAGCCATGTGCTGGGTGATCCCAAAACAGTGTTGTACCAGGTATCCCTAATCAAGTTTTCGAGAAGTGGCGTTTAAATGTAATTGTGGTTTAATATATCCCTAAGAGCCGTTTTGGTCCTCTAGTTCTTTATAACCTCCGCAATGTCACAGGAACGACGAGTTAGCGAAGGATATACTGTAAATGAATTTTTAGATTTGTAACGATGAAAAATCCTTTTAGCTCCAATGCCTCTATACCCGAGAGGAAATGTTCCGGCTAAAAATGGATGCTGTTAACTGGAGGGGAAAACTTATATCTCTCTTACTTTATCTTACAGTCTCTCTCTCTCTCCTCTCTCTCTCTCTCTCCTCTCTCTCTCTCTCTCTCTCTCTCTATGTAATTGAATTGGGAAGTTTTTTTATAACTCATTTTAGCCTTATTCTCTCGCTTTCTCTTTTTTTAGAGAGAGAATATTTCGAGACCATAAAAGTGGTATGAAAATATTGCCCCCAAAAAAAAAAAAAAAAAAAAAACACGGATAAAAACCCTTCATTAATTCTATACTTAAAAATATCAAATTCAACTTAATTATATGTATAAACTTCTTTGAATAAAACCTTCACAAAAACTAAATATTTTCATAATATTGAATAAAAAAATGGAATATAATTATATCCAAATTATAAGGTAAAATATGAAATTATATCCAAATGATAAACTAGAAAAAAGAATTAAATAGAAATGCTGAACTAGAAATAGAATTTCCTATAAAGTATAAACTAAAAAATAGAATTACCTAAAAATGATAAGCAAAAATGTAAAATTATATCCGAAGGATAAAAACGGATTTTGAGCGAAGCGGAGAAATCTATTTTTGGGTGAGGTAGCCATATCGTCCTGATGGAAGTTCCTTCGTTAGTAGCTTCTTAGGTTATATTTGACTACAGTGATATATCCCAGAGAATTTACCAGAGGTATCCAGAATTCTAACTCCTGGAGCGAATATCCCTTGAATATTTTTGATAAGGGATATTGCATAAAATCAGAGGACATATTCTTGACACGTCTCATAGCTATCTACACCCCAATAGCGTTTTTCGCTTCAAGAGGAAAAAGTGGCAAGAATATAGGAGAGCCGTTATTAAGGCAACGCTCCTACTATATTGTAAATAGGTGCCACCCTGCCGCCCCGTGGTGCCATCTGGCCATTCTTTCCCTTGTAGCTTTGCTGACCGGTGTTTATCGCATGTTATCTCTCGCTGTTTTGGATTTATTTCGCTGTTATGATGTCTTCACCAGCTTCATCTTTCTCTGGAAAGTTAAGTAATATCTTTGAATTTCGTAAATGTAAGCTCTTGCCAGTTTTACTCCTTGATTGAGATCGTAATTAACGTAACAAGAGCTGTTGCCAGCCGGATGGCGTCATGGACGCTGTCGTTCTTATTGTACATTTAGTTAGCCTAGAACGACTTTCCCGGCATCACTTGCTTCTTAACTTTAGATATTTAGCAATTTAGCTAGGGATTTTTATATTATGTCCTTGTTATCGTGAATTTGGCTAAATATTTTAAACCTCACGAGTGCTAGGCTTCCTAGACTAGGCACCTTCACACTTCATGCATGATATACCTTCCCGGTAAAGTTTTACTGAAGCTCAGGCAATATTTTATACATTTAAGATATCACTGCATATATTTTTCCTCTTCCAAGATAGTATACGAAAGAGTTTCGGTGAACGATTCTCACTGCATCATGGTCATAGTAAATAGTAGGATTGGTAAGGATGAGGTCCTCATTGGCTAAGCCATTCGCCGAGAGCAGTTGTAGTTCAGGCAGACTGCCCTTCCTACTCAATCATGGATGATGAGTCGCCAGCTTGTCCTCCAGCACCTGGGTTCTGATTGGTAAGAGCGCTTGCCGGGAGTATATCAAGACTAGGCAGGGTGTCCAGTCGCTGATTAAAGTGGTCTTGGTTGGTAGTGTCTTGATCGGTAGAATTGTCTCGACCGTAGATCTCATGATTTGTAAGGTTACTTCTCAGTGTGTTGTTCCTTTGACAGGAAAGAAGAAGGAACATATCCTGGGTAGTGTTGAGTGTCTGTTTTTCTCTCTCTGTATAAGTAGAGCTTTAAAGATTCAGTGTCTTCTGCTATCTGGAGCACGGCCGATTATCTCGACTATTTCCTCACATTTAA
>NC_090758.1:32133015-32135515 GCF_036898095.1 Palaemon carinicauda | reverse complement strand
AATTATGTCTGCACGACGACATGCATGTTGGTAATTTATATTTGAGCTTTTATTTTTTACGTGCATAGCATCCAAATACTACGAAGTTACTATGCATTATCAGTGACAGAATAAATGAATAAACAAAGAGATATATGAACACAAGGAGTTCTATTGTTATATTGCAACTATAGGTATGGTCAAATCATTTTAAGAGCAAACTCGGAGCCCAATAGCAGCATTGCCAGTTCTCTTGGGTCATTTTCAAAGCACACCTGGCTTAGCCGCTTTAATCTATGGGCGAGCCAAGAATAGGAGAAAAGGGTCAACTAATAAGTCATTCACCCAGATTTGAACGGTCTAAGAATATAATCCTTTAATTTGATACTCTCCCTAAACTGTTTCCTTCGTTCTTTTTGTTTGCAACCACGTGGTGACAAGTTGAAACTCTTAAATATAACAAATAGCAAAATTGTTATAAAACGATTATCATACTAACAGAAATGATTTTAATTTTGATATCAAATGAATTCATTTCTCAATTCTGATTTATTATTAAAAGACAGGATTCTTTACAAAGGATTTAATTAACTATGTTTAATATGGTATATTTACGTAGGTGATTGTATTTTTTTAGAATTTATTTAATTAACCGACAAAATTAATTTCTTTACAACAAAGGTTATATTAGCAAACGTGGTTATGGTGACTTCGTCAGATGAAGTTAGTGCTATCACAAAAGATTCAATAAATTAGTTCATTCAGACCATTTTCATGTCTTCCTTTATAATGTTATCAGTATGGTTAATACCCTTGACCCAATTTACCTTGCAAATCTGAAACAAAGTCGTTTTTTATAAGTTGGCTGCATCTGTGACACGTTTGATTGTTTGGTCAATTCAAATTTTTAACAATTTCATTACCATTTTCCCATTTTTTTTTTCATAATATTTAATTTAGTACATTTTTTTTTCCATGTAATGCTAAAACAGGGTTCACTATGATGGTTTTGATTTCAAATATTTTTACGGGTAAAATCTATCTTTTTTTACTTAATAATTGTTTTGTATAAAGTTAGATGCGTCATAGTTTGTGTTTAATTGAAATATAAGGCCAGTTAATTAAAATAAAAAAATAAAAATAAAATCTCGACAATCACGCGCACACTGAATAAAATAAAGTTTTACCTCGTCGTGATCACTAAACCTTAAATGAAAGTCTGTAACTTCAAATATTATGAATTAGGGAATTATATGACACTTTAGGTCTTAAATACGAAAATATCAACAATCACACGAACAGAAACAAAATAAAATTTTACCTCGCCTTTATCTCAGAACCTTGAATTACAGTCTGTGACTTTTAACGTGTCATATAATTCACTAATACACAATTTTTGGTCTTAAATACCAGATTAAACTACTTTTCCTACTGCTGCGAAGCCAACAATAAATGCATGATACATATTTGCGATGTCACATGAATTATTTATCATTCTGATGAGGGGGTAACTTGAAAACAGAGGGGGTACCTTGAAACCGGTTTCAAACTACCCCCCCCCCCCCCGGTAACCTGAAACCGGTTTCAAGTTACCGGGGGGTAATTTGAAACGGGGGGTAACTTGAATCCTTTACACTGGCACTATTCAGTTTTCTCATTTCTCATTTTCGTTTCTTATTCTCACTATTTTAGTTATTGATAATTGGTATTTCTTGAGTTTGTTAGTTTTTATTATCTATTTTGAAATAATTTTACCCCAAAATTTTTTGATACTCCTTGTTTTTTTGAGTTGACTAGTTACTTCTCGTAATTTTCAATTAAGTTTAGAATTTTTTTATGTTCTGTGTATTTATTACAATTAATTTATCCTTTTTTTATTTGTATATTTAATTCTTTTTAATAATGAGTATATTTTCTGGGTTGACTAGTTACTTTTTCGTAATTTTGAAATGAGTTTTTGCGTTCTTTTTAATTATGTGTATTCGTTAAGTTATTTTCTTATTAATTTTACATTTATCTAGCTATTTCTACTTTCTTCTCTTCTTTAATTTTTTCTATCAAGTAACTTCATTTTATCTTTATCTCTATATTTTATATTTTCATAAAATTTATCAATTGTATTATTCTTTTTTTATTGGTTATTTTTTATTTAGTTTTTTACTTATATTATTTATTTTTCATTTTTTATCCTCATTTTTCTATTCTGTGCTTGATCCTGCCGTTCATTTATATTTTCTATTCATCAATATTTTGATTTTTTATAAATTTTATATATCATATTTTCATGACATTCTTCCATTAGCATATATTCTTGTTTATATTATTCTTTTTATAATCTACCTTTTTATATATTTCCTGTTATTCATTTCCTCTCTTATTCATCCTTTCCTCTCTTTTTATATTTCCTCTTGTATTTCTTCTTCCATCCTTCTCTTATTTCATTGTGACATGTATTATTCTCTATCATGTGTTTTACTATTGTTTACTTCTTTTATATATTTCCTGTTATCCATTCCTTCTC
>NC_090758.1:32118015-32125515 GCF_036898095.1 Palaemon carinicauda | reverse complement strand
CCTCGTGACTTATAGTAGATCCCAGGTATCTAAATTGTTCAACCTGTTATATAACTGCTCCTTTACTTTTATGTATGGCTATCCTGTCCCTACCTTCCTTACTGCTCACTATAGCATCAGCTTAAAAAAAAAAGGTAGCTATTAATGGTTTTAAGATATGTAACTACATATCATCATAGGATATATGGCTATATATTACTAGAAAATATTTATTTATAGATTTCCTTAAGATATATGGGTAAAAATCACCATAAGGTATGTAGAAATATATCGCCATAAGATATGTAACTATAAATTATCATAAAATATATGGCTATATATTTTGGTAAAATATATAGCTATAAATTTACATAAGTTAAATGCCTATACATCATCATAATGTATGTAGATATAAATCAAAATCAGATATGTAACTATAAATCATCAGAAGATATATGTTCTATATATTACTATAAATATATAGCTATAGAATTCCATATAATATATGTCTATATATCATCAAAAGATATGCAGATATGAATAGCCATAAGATACGTAGCTATAAAAACCATAACTATTGTAAGAGTATCGTCAAATAACTTATCTCGGATCATTAGTCCCGAGGAAGATGAATAGGACTCAAATCCTTGATGATTTAATGAAAATAAATGGAAAAAAAAGGAAAATAAGAAACCAATTCTCCCTCAAAGTTCTTAAATGATTTAATTTCAGCTTTGTTCGATGCTAATTGCATCATGATTATTCAACGTTCCGCGAATATTTTATCTTTCCTTTTCTTCTCCTTTTTTCTTGTTGGGTTGAAGTAGGGACTGACGAAAAAGGCGCAGTGTGGGAGATCTTCAAGTTGAGGATGAAGGTGAATCTCCTTAGAGATATCTGAGTTGACTGATTACTTTGGAAGTAAATAAGGCAATGAATATAAAAGATAAATAAACAAATATTCAGATAAATTTACACACACATCACCACCACCACCACCACAACAACAGCAACAACAACAACAACAAAAACCACAACAACAGCTGTAGTCGTTTTTAGTCCACTGTGATTGAAATATTTTTTTTTTTAAGCCCCTTCCTTAGTCATTTCCATCGCAACGCCATTGTGGATTGGTGATAGTGGAGATTTTAGTTTGATCGCTCACAAGAAACCAATCCAGCAAACCAACCTAGTATGAGTGGACCTGAATATTATAAATTTTTTTATCCCGGGGATACACAAACTTATTCAATATATATATATATATATATATATATATATATATATATATATATATATATATATATATATATATATATATGTATATATATATATATATATATATATATATATATATATATATTTATAAACACACACACACACACACACACACACACACATATATATATATATATATATATATATATATATATATATATATATATATATATATATATATATATAGGATGAAGAGGACAGCAAGAAGACTTCGGATCATCTTACATATTTATTCAACACCAACGTTTCGGGAATCCATTCCCATCATCAGGGCTACATAAAACATGAAATTATGTTTACATTAGAAATTAATCATACATTTTTGCTTAAAATTGCTTTGGTATAAAAAATATTAAAAAACGGTTAAAAGAATCAAAATACAAAAACCTAGATGGTATATAAAAACATGTGGCTAACAGAGGTCCTTAACAATTATGATGATAAAAACACTTGTGATCAAAATGGAATAAAAAATATACATATATGTAAATGAATGGTCGAACTTACTGTCAAGAGATGTGGCTGAAAACTATAGGAATATTTGAGAAAATTCTTGAAGAAAATGCTTTAACTACGAACAAAAAATAGATCAACAAGGAATGATAGGTAATGGTAGTTAGGCAATATGTAATGGTGTGGAGGTGGTTTGATTATTTAAGGAAGGGGACAGTTTCTTTATATAGAGAGATTCTAAGAGAAGGAGCGAAAGGCAATCGGATGTTTGGGAAAGAATTTCGAAATGGTTGTATTGTATATGAGTTTTACATGAGTTTGAATGATTTCTTATAGAGGAAAATTCTTGGGATTTTAATACGGAACCAGTGCGATGACTGACACCCCTATGGGAATCGATGCGGACCTTCAGTAATCGTCGGGTAGACCCGATATAGTTTCCAAAATTACATTTTGGACAAGTATACTTGTAAACAACGAAGGACCGCATCAACTCTGGGAGGGTGTCTTTGAAGCTGAAAAGTTTGCCAATATTTAAAGGGTTTTTTAATATAAACTTAAAATTCACATATGGGTACAGAGTGCTGAGGGCTGTGGTGAGCTCGTTTCTGAAAAGAGCATTTTTAACATAAAGCAATGATACATACATTAGTTTTTTGGGAACTTCAGGACATTTATATTTAGGCTGAAAAATACCATTAAGAAATTTATTAACAATTTTGTCATAGAGGTGTGAAGGATAACAATTGTATGTAAAATATGTTTTTAAAAATGAAATTTCTTTATGAAAATTATGCCAGTCCGAACATAAGGAATATGCTCTAAATAAAAGGGTTTGAATAGAGTTAATCTTGAATGATTTCGAACAACTGCTAAAAAAATTAAGACCCAAACCAGTGTATGTCTCTTTTCTAAAAATACCTGTAAGAAATCCTCTATTTGAACGTGAAATGTTTATGTCAAGGAATGGCAACTGGTTATCTTTTTTCTATTTCTATGGTAAACTTAATGTTTGGGTGAATTCTATTTACATATTCTAAAAACTTGTCAGCATGGGATTTTTCTCTAAATAGCAAAAAAGTGTCGTCAACGTATCTCTTATAGAAACTAGGACGAAATGCTTCCGGACATTGTCCAAGGTATATTTCCTCCAAGTGGCACATGAATATATTGGCAAATGTAGGACCCAAGGGCGACCCCATTGCCATTCCATCAATCTGTTTGAATAATTTGGTATTAAAAACAAAATGAATATCTATTACTGAAAGTTCAAGGAGTTTTCTGAAACTGTTTGAATCAAAGCCGATGAATAAGGTATTTACGGTAGGAAAAAGCTTGTTGAGTATAATTTCTATTGTTTCTTGAAGGGGCACGTTAGTAAACAAAGATTCTACATCCAAGCTAACCATAATTGAGTTACTATCTTGTTCAAGTATTTCGGGAATGAACTTGGCGGAGTTTTGAAGAGTAAATTGATTATTGGTTAAATGACTAAGGAGAGGAACTAGGAATTTGGCTAAGTGATAATTTGGCGAGTTATAAGCTGCTAAAATAGGCCTGAGGGGTACATTAGTCTTATGGACCTTAGGAAGTCCATACAGAACACTAAAAGAAGATCCTGAACTATATAATGATTGATAAGACTGTTCGGACAACATACCTTTATCTTTGAGTAGTTTTAATGTGCGGTTTATTTTATCTTCAACTTTAAAAATTAGGCTATATTGGAGATCACCAACTTCTAAAAATTTACTGGAATCTGATAAAACATTATTCATTTTCTGGATATAGTCACTGTGGTTAAGAATAACAACGCCTTTACCTTTATCTGGTCTGCAAATAACAATATTCCCGTTTTGTGAGAGTTTCTTGAGCACTGTAAAATCATCTTGTTTAAAAAAGGAAACCAATTGGTGGCTTTCAAAGAAGAAAACACCCTATGGGCAATATCATGAATTGACTGATGGGTTGCTTCAAAGTTAATATGTGCAGGAAGATTTCGAATGCAGTGAAAAAACCGTTCAGATGGTAGAAAAAATTGATAAAAGTTATTTGCAGACCAGATAAAGGTAAAGGCGTTGTTATTCTTAACCACAGTGACTATATCCAGAAAATGAATAATGTTTTATCAGATTCCAGTAAATTTTTAGAAGTTGGTGATCTCCAATATAGCCTAATTTTTAAAGTTGAAGATAAAATAAACCGCACATTAAAACTACTCAAAGATAAAGGTATGTTGTCCGAACAGTCTTATCAATCATTATATAGTTCAGGATCTTCTTTTAGTGTTCTGTATGGACTTCCTAAGGTCCATAAGACTAATGTACCCCTCAGGCCTATTTTAGCAGCTTATAACTCGCCAAATTATCACTTAGCCAAATTCCTAGTTCCTCTCCTTAGTCATTTAACCAATAATCAATTTACTCTTCAAAACTCCGCCAAGTTCATTCCCGAAATACTTGAACAAGATAGTAACTCAATTATGGTTAGCTTGGATGTAGAATCTTTGTTTACTAACGTGCCCCTTCAAGAAACAATAGAAATTATACTCAACAAGCTTTTTCCTACCGTAAATACCTTATTCATCGGCTTTGATTCAAACAGTTTCAGAAAACTCCTTGAACTTTCAGTAATAGATATTCATTTTGTTTTTAATACCAAATTATTCAAACAGATTGATGGAATGGCAATGGGGTCGCCCTTGGGTCCTACATTTGCCAATATATTCATGTGCCACTTGGAGGAAATATACCTTGGACAATGTCCGGAAGCATTTCGTCCTAGTTTCTATAAGAGATACGTTGACGACACTTTTTTGCTATTTAGAGAAAAATCCTATGCTGACAAGTTTTTAGAATATGTAAATAGAATTCACCCAAACATTAAGTTTACCATGGAAATACAAAAAGATAACCAGTTGCCATTCCTTGACATAAACATTTCACGTTCAAATAGAGGATTTCTTACAGGTATTTTTAGAAAAGAGACATACACTGGTTTGGGTCTTAATTTTTTTAGCAGTTGTTCGAAATCATTCAAGATTAACTCTATTCAAACCCTTTTATTTAGAGCATATTCCTTATGTTCGGACTGGCATAATTTTCATAAAGAAATTTCATTTTTAAAAACATATTTTACATACAATTGTTATCCTTCACACCTCTATGACAAAATTGTTAATAAATTTCTTAATGGTATTTTTCAGCCTAAATATAAATGTCCTGAAGTTCCCAAAAAACTAATGTATGTATCATTGCCTTATGTTAAAAATGCTCTTTTCAGAAACGAGCTCACCACAGCCCTCAGCACTCTGTACCCATATGTGAATTTTAAGTTTATATTAAAAAACCCTTTAAATATTGGCAAACTTTTCAGCTTCAAAGACACCCTCCCAGAGTTGATGCGGTCCTTCGTTGTTTACAAGTATACTTGTCCAAAATGTAATTTTGGAAACTATATCGGGTCTACCCGACGATTACTGAAGGTCCGCATCGATTCCCATAGGGGTGTCAGTCATCGCACTGGTTCCGTATTAAAATCCCAAGAATTTTCCTCTATAAGAAATCATTCAAACTCATGTAAAACTCATATACAATACAACCATTTCGAAATTCTTTCCCAAACATCCGATTGCCTTTCGCTCCTTCTCTTAGAATCTCTCTATATAAAGAAACTGTCCCCTTCCTTAAATAATCAAACCACCTCCACACCATTACATATTGCCTAACTACCATTACCTATCATTCCTTGTTGATCTATTTTTTGTTCGTAGTTAAAGCATTTTCTTCAAGAATTTTCTCAAATATTCCTATAGTTTTCAGCCACATCTCTTGACAGTAAGTTCGACCATTCATTTACATATATGTATATTTTTTATTCCATTTTGATCACAAGTGTTTTTATCATCATAATTGTTAAGGACCTCTGTTAGCCACATGTTTTTATATACCATCTAGGTTTTTGTATTTTGATTCTTTTAACTTTTTTTAATATTTTTTATACCAAAGCAATTTTAAGCAAAAATGTATGATTAATTTCTAATGTAAACATAATTTCATGTTTTATGTAGCCCTGATGATGGGAATGGATTCCCGAACCGTTGGTGTTGAATAAATATGTAAGATGATCCGAAGTCTTCTTGCTGTCCTCTTCATCCTTAAACTTGAGCTTGCCATAAGCGAAAATGTTACTAGTTATATATATACATATATATATATATATATATATATATATATATATATATATATATATATGTATATATATATATATATATATATATATATATATATATGTATATATATATATATATATATATATATAATATATATATATATATATATATATATATATATATATATATATATATATATATATTTATATTTATAAACACACGCACATATATATAAGTGTATATATATATATATATATATATATATATATATATATATATATATATATATATATATATATATATATATATATATATATATATAGAGAGAGAGAGAGAGAGAGAGAGAGAGAGAGAGAGAGAGAGAGAGAGAGAGAGAGAGAGAGAGAGAGAGAGAGAGAGAGAGAGAGAGAGAGAGAGAGAGAGAGATTATATATATAAATCAATATATTCCTCGAAAAATTATTCTTTTTTTGAAGGTAAAAGTTCAATTCTTATATCCCTTTAATATATTTAATATCTTTTTTTTCTTTTTATAGATTAGATAAAAATTCCAATCGCATTCCATTTTTAAGGAATTAAGATAAGGAAAAGTAATAATCTTAATACTTATAATATAAACCTCATAATTTTAATTAACTGCTTACTTTTTTCTTCGGAAGAACCTCCCATGGAATATATCCATCGAATTACATATTCAAATCAGTATATATATTTGCTATGGTACATTAATAGATACATAGTCAAATAAAGATCTAAAGTCAGTCTCCTTAAGCATAGAGCGTTCAGGAGTTCAAGTTCAATATTTACATTGACTATATCCCGGAGTAAGGTATCTGATTCAATATGACTTCCATAAATGCTTTTAGTGATGGAGGTAGTTTGATTACTTAAGCGAGATATTTATTTTTTTCTCTGTTAGATTAAACAAAGGAAATATCAATATAAAAATCCTTTAGTTCTTTGATGGCTTTTAATTAATGTAAGATGGATTAGGGGAATATTGCTTCTTGAATAAATGGAAAATGAGGAAATAATTACAATGGGAGGCGTAGTTAAGATTACATAGGCGATAAGAATGTTACGACTGAGATGGTGTGGACATGTGATAAGGATGGAGTGGGGAGTTAGGAGGGCTTAGGGGTAACCTGGAAGGGGGAGAAGATCAAGAGGGTTCAGAGAATTAGACGTAGAGATAAGATGAACGCTGATATGGAAAGACGAGTTTTATTGGAAAAGGATGCCTTTGATAGAAGCCATCAGAGAGGACACATCAGGCAATTGACCCTTTAATGTAGAGAAAGGAGTAGTTCTCTTATCTGTTTGGTAAACAACTCATATACTCATATACAACATAATCAATATCACTGACTTGTTATTAATTGAAAAAAAAATATATAAAAAATAAAGAATATTTTTCATATTAAAAAAAATTAGAAAGATTTTATAATGAACTTATAAACGCATTTAAAAAGAGTCATTTACATGTATGCTCTATGATATTATGAAACACCTTATACATTGCCAGACGTATAACTACTCAATCTAAATCTGTCCCTCGGTTAATGGGTAGAGGGAGTAGTCATACCCTGGTGAGATGGAATTGAGTGCACTTGAGTGTG
>NC_090758.1:32094256-32117515 GCF_036898095.1 Palaemon carinicauda | reverse complement strand
CTATTCTTTACAGATTCTCCTGTGTCCTCATACACCTGACAACACTGAGATTACTAAACAATTCTTCTTCACCCAAGGGGTTAACTACGGCAATGTAATTGTTCAGTGGCTACTTTCCTCTTGGTAAGGGTAGAAGAGACTCTTTAGCCTATGGTAAGCAACTCTTCTAGGAGAAGGACACTCCAAAATCAAACCATTGTTCTCTAGTCTTGGGTAGTGCTATAGCCTCTGTACCATGGCCTTCCACTGTCTTGGGTTAGAGTTCTCTTGCTTGAGGGTACACTCAGGCACACTATTGTATCTAGTTTCTCTTTCTCTTGTTTTGTTGAAGTTTTTATTGTTTATATAGGAAATATTTATTTAAATGTTGTTACTATTCTTAAAATATTTTATTTTTCCTTGTTTCCTTTCCTCACTGAGCTATTTTCCCTGTTGGGGCCCCTGGGCTTATAGCATCCTTGCTTTTCCACCTAGTGTTGTAGCTTAGCATTTAATAATAATAATAATAACAATAATAATAATATATATATATATATATATATACAAACATATTATATATATATATATATATATACATATATATATATATATATATATACATATATATGTATATATAAATGTGTATATATATATATATATATAAATATATATATATATATATATATATGTGTGTGTGTGTGTGTGTGTGTGTGTGTAGATATATATATATATATATGTATATATATATATATATATATTT
Source organism: Palaemon carinicauda (assembly GCF_036898095.1). Lineage (NCBI taxonomy): Eukaryota > Metazoa > Arthropoda > Malacostraca > Decapoda > Palaemonidae > Palaemon > Palaemon carinicauda. The sequence continues at coordinate 32,116,776 of NC_090758.1, read as the reverse complement.
GTTAAGATATATATATATATATATATATATAAATATATATATATATATATATATGTATCTAGTTACATATATTTTCTAGCAGTTGTTCGAAATCATTCAAGATTAACTCTATTCAAACCCTTTTATTTAGAGCATATTCCTTATGTTCGGACTGGCATAACTTTCATAAAGAAATTTCATTTTTAAAAACCTATTTTACATACAATTGTTATCCTTCACACCTCTATGACAAAATTGTTAATAAATTTCTTAATGGTATTTTTCAGCCTAAATATAAATGTCCTGAAGTTCCCAAAAAACTAATGTATGTATCATTGCCTTATGTTAAAAATGCTCTTTTCAGAAACGAGCTCACCACAGCCCTCAGCACTCTGTATCCATATGTCAATTTTAGTTTATATTAAAAAAACTCTTCAAATATTGCAATCTTTTCAGGTTTAAAACACCCTCCCGGAGTTGATGCGGTCCTTCGTTGTTTACAAGTATACTTGTCCAAAATGTAATTTTGGAAACTATATCAGGTCTACCCGACGATTACTGAAGGTCCGCATCGATTCCCACAGGGGGTCAGTCATTGCACTGGTTCCATATTAAAATCCCAAGAATTTTCCTCTATAAGAAATCACTCAAACTTATGTAAAACTCATATCCCAATACAACCATTTCGAAATTCTTTCCCAGACATCCGATTGCCTTTCGTTCCTTTTCTTGGAATCTCTTTATATAAAAAAAACTGTCCCCTTCCATTACATATAGCCTAACTGCCATTACCTATCATCCCTCGTTGATCTATCTTTTGTTCGTAGTTATAAGCATTTTCTTCAAGAATTTTCTCAAATATTCCTATAGTTTTTCAGCCACATCTCTTGACAGTAAGTTTGACCATTCATTTACATATATGTATATGTTTTATTCCATTTTGATCACAAGTGTTTTTATCATCATAATTGTAAAGGACGTCTGTTAGCCACATGTTTTTATATACCGTCTAGGTTTCTGTATTTTGATTCTTTTAACCGTGTTTTAATATTTTTTTATACCAAAGCAATTTTAAGCAAAAATATATAATTAGTTTATAATGTAAACATAATTTCATGTTTTATGTAGCCCTGATGATGGGAATGGATTCCCGAAACGTTGGTGTAGAATAATATGTAAGAAGTATTCTTGCTGTCCTCTTCATCCTTAAACTGTTACTAGTGAATATATATATATATATATAAATATATATATATATATATATAATTGTATATACATATATATATATGTAATATATATATATATATATGTGTATATACAATATATATATATATATATATATATTGTATATACATATATATATATATGTATATATATATATATATATGTGTGTGTGTATATACAATATATATATATATATATATATATTTATATATATATATATATTTATATATATATATATATATATATGTTGTATATACATATATATATATATATATGTGTGTGTGTGTGTGTGTATACGATATATATATATATATATATATATGTATATATAATATATATAGATATATAAATATATATTTACATACATATATATATATATATATATATTATATATATTTATAAATATACATATCAATTTTATGCTCAAAATATACAAGGACCCCTAATTTCTGTCTTTTCAAGGTTAATTCTTTTTAATAGAATACAATATTTTTTTTTCTTAAAAAAATTCAGATATATTCTTTTTTTTTAATTAACTTACTATAGTGAAATAAAATATATTCAGGAAAAATCATGTTATTACATTACATATTTGAAATAAAATATATACGTAAAAAGTGAAATAATTCACAATTATACTAATTTCTTCATCGATATACTGATACGAACATATAGGCTAAAAATAATTTGGTTTCTTCCCAATCACACAATAAACATTGTTAACAAACATTAAGCTGTAAATTTTATTTACCTTTTAAAATTAAAAAAGTCCTTTGCAAAACAAAAACACCTACCTATTAGTTTTCTCTCAAACAACAATTTTGTTTTAAGGAATCTCTTCCGCAGATGCTGTACAATCTATAATTAATTATATATATATATATATATATATATATATATATATATCCATTTTCCTGATATAAACTTACAATCATTTTTATTTTTAATTTTCCTTATATAATTTCTACTTCTTTCCTGCCAACCTATTTTTCATTAATATTGATAACTGATATATATATATATATATATATATATATATAATGTTTAAATATTTATAAAAAAAAAAAATTTAATGGTAGTATTAATTATACAGATAATAATGAAAAGTAGACGGATAATATTATTGCTAGTTCCAATAATAATAATAATAATAATAATAATAATAATGATAATAATAATAATAATAATAAATTCATATTATCACTATTATTATAACTGCTACCACTACTACAACAAGTTTTACTAAAATTTTATAATTACATGTCCAAGCCACTCATGTCCTCCTCATCCTACTCTCTCTCTCTCTCTCTCTCTCTCTCTCTCTCTCTCTCTCTCTCTCTCTCATGGTTTATAACTACGGCCGACCAGTTTGACTGGACGACCACTTAACTCGGATAATGGCCCAAGTCGAAATGTCTTGACGTCACCAAAAGGTCTTGTTTGTCCTCGGGAATTATTTCAATCAGTTGAGGGACCCCGGCACTATTCAGTTTTTTTTTATTTCTCAAAGTAAAGGAACCCCTGCACTGTTAAGTTTTTTTATTTCTCTTTTTCCTTTCTTATTTTCTGTTACTCGGTTTTTGATAATGAATATTTCTTGAGTTTTTTTTAATTTTTATTATTTATTCAAAAATAATTTTATCCTTAAATTTTTATAATACACAATGCTTTTTTTAGTTGACTATTTTTTTTTTTTTTTTTTTGGTTTTTATTTTCAATTCCTGAGTATTTATTAAAATTAAGTTTTAATTTTTTAAAATATTTTTATTTTCCATTCTTTTTAATACTGAGTATGTTTTAAGTTGACTAAATACTTTTTCGTAACTTTAAATTGAGTGTTGATTATTTTTTTTTAATTCTGTGTACTTCTAAAGTTATTTATTTATTATTAATATCTATTATTTTTATTTTTTTTCCTATCCTTATTCTTTACCATTTAGTAACCTCATTTTCTCTTTATCTCTATATTCTGTTCTCCCAGTTACTCTACTTTTCCTATTGAATTTTTTATCATTTCTCTTTTTTTAAAATGATTATTTTCTGCTTTCCTTTGCCCTCCTTAATTTAATATTTTACTTTAAAATAATTTTTGGCATTTCCTTATTCTTCTTTTACTCTCCTATGCTTAATCTGGCTGTTTATTCACTATACATATGTTTCATATTCCCCCTATTTATATATATTTTCTATTCACAACTATTTCTTATTTATATTTGTTTTCCTTTTTATTTATTATATTTTCATGTTATTATTCTTTCTTCTTCTATTTCTTCTTTCTATTGTTCTCTTCTTACATTAGTACTTATTTTTCTTTATACCTGACTTTGTCATTATCTACATTTTTGTATATTTCATGTATCGTTTCTTCTCTTATTCATCCTTTCCTCTCTTATTATTCCTCTTTTTCTATTTTATCTTCAATTCTTCTCTTATTTCATTATGATGTGTGTTTTTCTTTATCATGAGTTTTTCTATTATTCATATCTTTTATATATTTCCTTATATTCATTCCTTCGCCTCTTCCAATAACTTCTTCTTATTCTTGCCCTTTATTTCTTCTCTTCTTTCATTGCACCAGTCTACTTTTCTTTATCATCTGTTTTTTTTTCCTCCTCCTCCTTCTCCTTCTTCCATTTCTCTTTTTTCTGTTTAGTAGGGAATTTTCTATATTTAAATGTTTATAATTGGCACCATTTATATTTTCCCTGTTATTAATTTTTTCTCTTCCTCTTCCTTCTCATTCTCCTTTTACCTTCTTCTCCTATTGTTTCTTCTACCGCTTCTTCTCTTTCTCCATTGTAGCAAGTTTTTATTCTTATGATGTCAATTTTGAAAATACATTTTTTACATAATTCCTATTATCCATTTCTCTTACTTTTCTCCATTCTTCTCCTCCTTCAGTTTTTTTTTTTTCGTTCTATCTTATTCCATGGTACCATTCCCTTCCTTCTCATTATTCTTCTATTTCCTCTTCCCATTCTTCTCCTATTCTATTGTAAATTTCCTCTCCTTATTCTTCTTCTATTTTCTCTTACATTTCTCCTATTATTCCATTGTACCATTCCCTCCTTTTCATTCTCTTCTTATATCTCCTCTTCCCCCTGCTTCTCTTCTTTCATTAGACAATTCTCTTTCATCTCATTCTCTTCTTCTTATTCCTTCTCCAGCTGTTTTCTCTTCTTCCATTGCACCATTCCCCTCTTTTTCAGTCTTTTTCTCCTATTTCCTCTTCCCATTCTCCTCTTCTTCTATTGTACCCAGTTATTACTTTCGTCATCTTAAAATGTTGAAGTTAATTGCATATCAACACGAGTGTACCTCATGCAATATGACTGTCTCGACTCTTTTGAGAATTTTTTTCTCCATTTAAACGTCAGGAGAAAACATTATTTTTTCTATAGAGAATTATTTGAACAAATATATATATTTTGTGAATCCATTCATATGTTTTTTATTACTATTTTCATGAATGAAAAGAAATGTGTGTTGAGCAGATACATGCAAAGGAAAGAAATTAAATATATATATATATATATATATATATAATTTATATATGTATATATATATATATATATAAATATACATATATATACATGTATATATATATATATATATATATACACAAATATATAAATATATATATATATATATATATGTGTGTGTGTACACATATATAATATACATATACATGTATATAAATATATATATATATATATATATATATGCGTAAAAATCACAGGAGAATGTGATGCTCAGATGCAGAAGAACCACAGGGAAAATGAAAATACGAAATATACACTTAAGTCCTGACTAGTTCGTGATACTACTTCAGAGGACTGATTTAATTGAGAGAGATTCCTTTAAATTTTATAGGGGAAAGCAAACGTACAAACATACATATAGAGATTTAAAGAACAATGACCTCCCTTACCAGCTACCAGGGCTTCGTCAGGTGTTAAGCGGGCGGAGTCCCCAAGCTCATAAGACACCTGCCAGAAAGGGTCATTCCTAGTTGCGGGTAAATTATCGTTTTTCAATACAGTTTATTTATATGAAAACATGGTAGCCTTTTCTATATAAATACATAAGCAAAACATACACATACATACATATATATATACATACATATACACATACAAACACATATATACATATATACACACACACACACACACATATATATATATATATATATACACATATATAAATATATATATATATATATGTATATATATATATATATATATATATTTATATATATATATATATATATACACACACACACATATATATATATATATATATACATACACACACATAAACACACACACACACACACACACATATATATATATATAATATATATATGCACATATATACACATGACACACATACATATGTGCATATACATTTATGTACATACAACATTAATATCATAAACATATAATCATGTATATATCAATACTTATATCTAGCATAACACTATATAGTGCAAATATACTTATGCATACTATATAAAATAATTATACCCTTTAATGAATGGTAGCTTAGGTCTAAAAGTTAATTTCATAGCGACGTTAATTATTCACAATCCATTCAATTCTACATTAAGTGGTTAATATTTTTTATATCGCTTACAAATCTCTTTACATATAAAGGCGTCGACTTTATACATTCCATGACCAATATTCAAGTTGTTTTCAAAGGTTTCTCTTATGAAACTGGACTCACTGATGTTTCTTTCCACTAAGTTATTTGAATGAACCAATTTCTTTGCACCTGACCACTTAATGGCGTGATTTTTATCTCTAATGTGAGCAAAGAGTGCATTATTATCTTGAGCATACCTGACACTTTTCATATGTTGTTCAATTCTCTTTTTCTGGGGCTTTTACCAGTTTTTCCAATATAGTATTTTTCACAAGCATTGCATGGAATACGATATACACATCCCTTAGTAATGTCAGGAGAATTCTTTATTAATGCTGTTTTTATTGTATTTTTACTCTTAAATGCTACATTTACATTGAAGTTTTTTAACAGTTGGGAATTTCTTTAAAAGAATTACAATAAGGTAGTACAAGTAAATTTTGTGTGTTGTTTTTTTTTCTGTTATCATTACCGAAAAAAGTCTTTTATGCTGTTCTTAGGGCATCATCTAACACAATTTCAGGATAATTTAGTTTTTCCCCTATTGCTCTAATCCCATTTATTTCGTCATCATATATCCAGGGCTGCAGACTCGAAATGCTCTTAAAAACATAGAAGTAAATACAGATTTCTTAACTTGGTTGCATTGGTTTGAGTAGTAATGGACACATGCCGAGATATTCGTTGGCTTTCTGTATACACTAATCTTGAGACTATTGTTACATCTTTGTATGCGACAGTCCAAAAAAGGTAGGGTACAATTATTCTCCAGCTCCATAGTGAAATTTATTGATGGTACCAAACTATTCAATCTAAGAAAAAAGTTATCTAAATTTTCATTTCCTGGCCACCACACATATTATATCGTCAATATATCGAAACCATTTTACAATATTAGGTATGATGTTATTTAAGATTCTGCTTTCAAAAAATTCCATATATATATTGCTCAATACTGGGGATAAAGGGTTTCCCATAGCCATACCAAATGTTTGTGCATAAAATCTCCTATTGAATTCAAATTTACAATCTTTTATACATAGTTTAATTAATTCTATTAAAGTGTGTTTGGAGAATGGTAGATTCAATTGTCTATTATCTAAGGTTTCAGATAAAAATTCCAACATGTCATCAATAGGTACTTTAGTGAATAGTGAGACTACGTCAAAACTGACAAGCTACAGATACTGTTAATCTGTACTTCATCTATTTGTTTACTTTTTTTTTTTTTTGTATAATTTCACGTTTAGTTAGTATGAGAGATAATTTTTTAAAATATAATATTTCTGAATATTATATAATTATTTTTGTGTATAACTATTCATGTAAGATAAGTAGATAACATTCTTTTAAGATAAATAATACAAAGAAACAGGATTTTCAACGTAATATGAGCAATATGAATCTCTCTCACTCTCTCTCTCTCTCTCTCTCTCTCTCTCTCTCTCTCTGTCCGAAAAATAGACAAGATTAGTTTCCTCCTTATATATAATACAAAAGAGACAATCCTGGCCATATAATGACCAATACCGATCTCTCTCTCTCTCCTCTCTCTCTCTCTCTCTCTCTCTCAAATCCTTCATATTCCTGTCTCATTATTATATAGTGAGTAATGACACAATGTTAGAAAATAGTCATATTGCCTTTCTCAGAACAAGAACAGCAAGACGTCATATTCCAAAGAAAATAAAAAGTTAATATGAATATAATGATGACAGTTATATCTCATTTTGATTCATTTGAAAATCTGTTGTGAGCACGGTAATATTTTCTTCTTTTATTCTATATACTTTTTATATTAATTCATATGTACAAAAATAATTGAATTCTCCAATATATGTCTTTGAGATATTTAGCTATAAATTTCCATTTGCATTTGTAAATTGCCTTTAGATGTGTAAATATAAATTACATTAATGTCTTCTTTTTCCAAACTGTTATCCCTACATTAAGGGATCGGTTGCCTGATGCGCCCTCTCCAATGCATTCTATCAAAGGTATTTTCTTCCCCCCACACTTCTTCTCTCCATATCATCCTTCACCTCATCTCGCCATTCAATTCTCTATCTCCCCCTTGATCTTCTCCCTCTAATAGGCTCCTCCCAAATCCTCTTAACTCCCTCTCCAGTTTCCATCCGGATCGCCTGATAACACCATATCAGTAATGACATTCTTATCATCTCTGTAATCTTTACTATGCCTGCTATCCTTCTTTTTTTTTATTATGTTCCAATCTTCCAAGAATTAATATTCCCATAATCCACCTCAGCATTCTCATCTCTGTACTCTGAAGCTTTGCTTACCCTTTTTTTGTCTTAAGACCCAAGTATCTGATCCATATATTAACATTGTTCTTGTGACTTTACGATGGATCTTGACTTTTACCTTGATTGGCCTTTTTCCTATCAGAAAACACTCCTGCTACCTCCCTCCACTTTCCCCAGGATGCTTTCATCCTATTTTTAACTTCAGCCTTATATCCTCCCTCCTGATTCCACCGGTTTTTATAATCGCTCATCTACTTTCATGTATGGCTATCTTGTCCCTACATTCCTTACTGCTCACCATAGCATCAGCTTAAGATATGTGGCTGCTAATGGCCTTGGGATATGTAACTACAAATCATCATAAGATATATGGCTATATATTACTATAAGTATCTAGTTATAGATTTTCATAAGATATATGACTATAAATCACCATAAGGTATGTAGATATAAATCGTCATAAGATATGAACCTATAAATTATCTTAAGGTATATCCTATATATTGCTATAAGTCATATATCAATTAATTTACTTAAGATATATGACTATAAATCATCAAAAGATATATAGCTATATATTATTATAAAATATATAGCTATAGATTTCCATAAGATATATGGCTATGAATCATCATAAGATATGTAGATATGAATAGCTATAAGATAGGTAACTATAAATCATCATAATATATAAGGCTATATATTACTATAGGATATACAGCTATAAATTTCTATAAAATATATGACTATAAAACATCATAAGATATGCGGATATAAATCACCATAAGATACATATCTATGAAACACAATAACATATGAAGAGTATCCTCACATAACTTATCTCCGATCATTAGGCCAGAGGAAGATGAATTGGACTCAAATCCATGATGATTTAATGAAAAGAATTTAAAGAAAAATTAAAATAAGAAACTAATTCTCCCTCAAAGTTCTTAAATGACTTAATTTCAGCTTTGTTCGGCGCTAATTGCATCATGATATTCAACGTTCCGCACAGATTTTATCTTTCTTTTTCTTCTTCTCTTTTCTTGTTGGGTTGAAGTATGGAAAGACGACGCATGCGCAGTGTGGGAGACCTTCATGATGAGGACGAAGGTGAATCTCCTTAGAGTTTTCTGAGTTGATTGATTACTATGGAGTTAAATAGGATAAATAAATATGAAAGATAAATATAGAGGCATTCACAAACATATATTTACATACACACACCACCACTACCACCACCACCACCACCACCACCACAACAACAACAACAACAACAACTACAAAAACAACAATTGTAGTCGTTTCTAGTCCACTGCAGGAAAAAGACTTATGCCCTGTCTTTAGTCATTTTCATCACCACACCAGTGCGGATTGGTGATTTTGGAGACTTTAGTGGAATCGCTCAGAGCAAACCAACCTAGTATGGGTGGCTCTGATTAGTATAGATTTCCTGACTAGGTTAATACATACACCTATTCACTACATTAAGGTATCCCTATTCGGAAAGATATATATACTGTATGTGTATATATATGTATATATATATACATATATATTATATATATATATTAGAGAGAGAGAGAGAGAGAGAGAGAGAGAGAGAGAGAGAGAGAGAGATATCAATATATTAATCGAAAGATAATGCTTTCTTCGAAGGTAAAAGTCAGTTCTCATATCACTTATAAACATCGCTAATATTTTTTCTGTTATATATTAGATTATCATTCCAATGCCAATCACATTCCATTTATAAGGAATTGAAATAAATACAGGTAATAACCATAAATGGTTATAATAAAGATCTTATATTCTCAATTAACTCCTTTTTTTTTTCTTTTCTTGAAGAACCTCCAATGGAAATATATCTATCAAAATATATATTCAAATCAGTGTATATATTTGTATGGTACTTTAATAGATATTTAATCAAATATAGATCTAAAGTCAGTCTCCTTAATCATAGCGCTTTCAAGAGTTCAAGTTCAATATTTACATTGACTATATCCCTAAGTAAGATATACTTCAGTAAGGTATCTGATTCAATATGACTTCCATAAAGGCTTTCAGCGAGGGAGGTAGTTTTTATTCCTTAAAAAGGGATAATTTTTTTTCTTCGGTGTTAGATTACATTAAATATTTTATATCATGTCTTTCTTCTATCCCTTTTTATCCCTCATATATATATATATATATATATATAAATATATATATATATATATATATATATATATATATACACACACATATATATATATAATTCTAGTGACGCTCAGCATCATTGCTAAACGTATAACTTCTCAACTATTTCTGTCCCTTGGTTCATGGGTAGAGGGAGTAGTCATACCCTGGTGAGATGGAGTTAAGAATACATGAATGTGCATATCTACATAAATATATAACCATCACTTTGGTGTGTTTTGTAAGTTAGTTTACATCAACCATAGTGTATGTTCATACCTTAATACATTGATATTCACATTACAGACCTATTCGCTCAATAATGAATAGTTCATATAATCTTTAAAACGTAACCTATAAAAAAAAATATAAATGGTAATGTACTACATAAACGTACAGAACCAGCAAATGACTGTAAGTTGTACAGGTCCTCTGTACACAGTGCCAGTAGCAATTACAAGCTGTATGTTGATGTCCTCTGAATAATAGATTTTTCATCAACAAAAGTGTGAGGAAGCCAAAAGCCTTCCTCCCCACCTGCTTCCTCAATTCTCCCCACCTGCTTCCCCAATTCCTCCCCACCTGCTTCACCAATTCCTCCCCACCTGCCTTCCCTAATTCCTCCCCACCTGCTTACCCAACTGAAAAGGAGGACCCATGAAATAAGTGAAACGGATTTCTTTTGCATTAACCACAGATAATACTCGCCTTTCGATTATCTTTTCATTTTAGTTTTTTCTCAGTTGCAGGTTTTGGAAAAAGAAAAATATGTATTTTTTTTTTTTTTTTTTTTTTTTTTTTTGCCGGGGGTGGGGGAGGGCTGAGAGCTGGGTCTGAAAAAAGAAATATTACAAGTGGAAAAGTGATAGTGTTTTTTATTGTATATAACTAATAGTGTTTAAATGGAAAGTAGGATTGTTATATACGTTTTTTATTGGGTCGGAGAAAATTAAAAGGGGAAAAGTGATATTGTATATTGTTTATAATAAATATTAATTTATAATTAAATATGGATATTATGTTTCTTTTTTTTGGGGGGGGGGGGGGGGGGTGGACGGGGCCATACAAATATTACAAGTGGAAAAGTGATATTGTATTTAAGTTTACAGAATGAATTAAAAAAAATATTGATATTATGTACAGTTTTGAGAGTAAGACTACTACAAGTGTATATTATTGTTTATAATTAACTAATAATATTGAATGAAATGCGGATAGTATGTATTTTCCAGGGGGTTAGCCAAAAATATATGAAAATTGAAAAAAATTAGTGTATACTATTGTATATACTAGATTGTATCTCCTAACCAAAATAAGATATGGATTGATATAAGTATTTATTCCCACTTTGGCTAATGGAAATAGCATTACGAAATAGATCCTGTTTTTCATTATCGATCAAAAACAAAGCTTTTGCATTAACTCGGCATAAATTATAGGGGAAAAATAGCAATGATAAAAACTGAATCTTTTGATTACGAACAATTACTTTTCCAGTAAGAGGAATAAATCATACTCTAGAAAAAGGCTGTTATAAAAGGAATTAAGGTAAAAATATATATGATTACGAAGGTGATTAACCATTTAATATTCCTCTCTCTCTCTCTCTCTCTCTCTCCTCTCTCTCTCTCTCCTCTTTATACTACCACACACGCATATATATATATATATATATATTTTATATATATAATAATTATATAATATATATGTGTGTGTGTGTGTGTTGTGTGTAAATATATATTTATACATACATATTATATATATATATATATAATTTATATATAGATATATATATATATATATATAAATTATATATATATATATATATATTGTATGTATAATATTATATTAACACACACACACACGCACACACACACACACACACCACATATATATATATATATATATGTGTGTGTGTGTGTGTGTAAATATATATTTAAACATACATATATATATATATATAATTTATTATATATATTATATATATATATATACTATATATATATATATATATATTATATTCTATCTAATCTATCTATCTATATATATATATATATATATATAAATTTCTACCTCATACTTGGGATCGAACGCTAGCCCTTCTAATGAAAGGCCAGGTCGAAACCAACCATGCTACGAGAGGCCATAAAAGGAAATCCGAACCCGACACTAATCTAGCTGTCCGAGGATTTACCTGGCGAGACATCAGTCTCTTACCAGCGAGTTTTACCCGATTTCCCCGGCCCACCACGTGACACAATTGGTAGTAATTTATTCAAATTACCCCTAATGAGTCAATATGGATAAATATCAACACAATATTGTGTTCAAATAGAAATAAATTTCTACCTCATACTTGGGATCGAACGCTACCCCCTTCTAATGAAAGGCCAGGTCGAAACCAACCATGCCACGAGAGGCCATAAAAGGAAATCCGAACCTGACACTAATCTAGCTGTCCGAGGATTTACCTGGCGAGACATCAGTCTCTTACCAGCGAGTTTTACCCGATTTCCCCGGCCCACCACGTGACACAATTGGTAGTAATTTATTCAAATTACCCCTAATGAGTCAATATGGATAAAAATCAACACAATATCGTGTTCAAATAGAAATAAATTTCTACCTCATACTTGGGATCGAACGCTAGCCCCTTCTAATGAAAGGTCAGGTCGAAACCAACCATGCCACGAGAGGCCATAAAAGGAAATCCGAACCTGACACTAATCTAGCTGTCCGAGGATTTACCTGGCGAGACATCAGTCTCTTACCAGCGAGTTTTACCCGATTTCCCCGGCCCACCTCGTGACACAATTGGTAGTAATTTATTCAAATTACCCCTAATGAGTCAATATGGATAAATATCAACACAATATCGTGTTCAAATAGAAATAAATTTCTACCTCATACTTGGGATCGAACGCTAGCCCCTTCTAATGAAAGGCCAGGTCGAAACCAACCATGCCACGAGAGGCCATAAAAGGAAATCCGAACCTGACACTAATCTAGCTGTCCGAGGATTTACCTGGCGAGACATCAGTCTCTTACCAGCGAGTTTTACCCGATTTCCCTGTCCCACCACGTGACACAATTGGTAGTAATTTATTCAAATTACCCCTAATGAGTCAATATGGATAAATATCAACACAATATCGTGTTCAAATAGAAATAAATTTCTACCTCATAATTGGGATCGAACGCTAGCCCCTTCTAATGAAAGGCCAGGTCGAGACCAACCATGCCACGAGAGGCCATAAAAGGAAATCCTAACCTGACACTAATCTAGCTGTCCGAGGATTTACCTGGTGAGACATCAGTCTCTTACCAGCGAGTTTTACCCGATTTCCCCGGCCCACCACGTGACACAATTGGTAGTAATTTATTCAAATTACCCCTAATGAGTCAATATGGATAAAAATCAACACAATATCGTGTTCAAATAGAAATAAATTTCTACCTCATACTTGGGATCGAACGCTAGTCCCTTCTAATGAAAGGCCAGGTCGAAACCAACCATGCCAAGAGAGGCCATAAAAGGAAATCCGAACCTGACACTAATCTAGCTGTACGAGGATTTACCTGGCGAGACATCAGTCTCTTACCAGCGAGTTTTACCCGATTTCCCCGGCCCACCACGTGACACAATTGGTAGTAATTTATTCAAATTACCCCTAATGAGTCAATATGGATAAATATCAACACAATATCGTGTTCAAATAGAAATAATTTTCTACCTCATAATTGGGATCGAACGCTAGCCCCTTCTAATGAAAGGCCAGGTCGAAACCAACCATGCCACGAGAGGCCATAAAAGGAAATCCGAACCTGACACTAATCTAGCTGTCCGAGGATTTACCTGGCGAGACATCAGTCTCTTACCAGCGAGTTTTACCCGATTTCCCCGGCCCACCACGTGACACAATTGGTAGTAATTTATTCAAATTACCCCTAATGAGTCAATATGGATAAATATCAACACAATATCGTGTTCAAATAGAAATAAATTTCTACCTCATACTTGGGATCGAACGCTAGCCCCTTCTAATGAAAGGCCAGGTCGAGACCAACCATGCCACGAGAGGCCATAAAAGGAAATCCTAACCTGACACTAATCTAGCTGTCCGAGGATTTACCTGGTGAGACATCAGTCTCTTACCAGCGAGTTTTACCCGATTTCCCCGGCCCACCACGTGACACAATTGGTATTAATTTATTCAAATTACCCCTAATGAGTCAATATGGGTAAATATCAACACAATATCGTGTTCAAATAGAAATAAATTTCTACCTCATACTTGGGATCGAACGCTAGCCCCTTCTAATAAAAGGCCAGGTCGAAACCAACCATGCCACGAGAGGCCATAAAAGGAAATCCGAACCTGACACTAATCTAGCTGTCCGAGGATTTACCTGGCAAGACATCAGTCTCTTACCAGCGAGTTTTACCCGATTTCCCCGGCCCACCACGTGACACAATTGGTAGTAATTTATTCAAATTACCCCTAATGAGTCAATATGGATAAATATCAACACAATATCGTGTTCAAATAGAAATAATTTTCTACCTCATACTTGGGATCGAACGCTAGCCCCTTCTAATGAAAGGCCAGGTCGAAACCAACCATGCCACGAGAGGCATAAAAGGAAATCCGAACCTGACACTAATCTAGCTGTCCGAGGATTTACCTGGCGAGACATCAGTCTCTTACCAGCGAGTTTTACCCGATTTCCCTGGCCCACCACGTGACACAATTGGTAGTAATTTATTCAAATTACCCCTAATGAGTCAATATGGATAAATATCAACACAATATCGTGTTCAAATAGAAATAAATTTCTACCTCATACTTGGGATCGAACGCTAGCCCCTTCTAATGAAAGGCCAGGTCGAAACCAACCATGCCACGAGAGGCCATAAAAGGAAATCCGAACCTGACACTAATCTAGCTGTCCGAGGATTTACCTGGCGAGACATCAGTCTCTTACCAGCGAGTTTTACCCGATTTCCCCGGCCCACCACGTGACACAATTGGTAGTAATTTATTCAAATTACCCCTAATGAGTCAATATGGATAAATATCAACACAATATCGTGTTCAAATAGAAATAAATTTCTACCTCATACTTGGGATCGAACGCTAGCCCCTTCTAATGAAAGGCCAGGTCGAAACCAACCATGCCACGAGAGGCCATAAAAGGAAATCCGAACCTGACACTAATCTAGCTGTCCGAGGATTTACCTGGCGAGACATCAGTCTCTTACCAGCGAGTTTTACCCGATTTCCCCGGCCCACCTCGTGACACAATTGGTAGTAATTTATTCAAATTACCCCTAATGAGTCAATATGGATAAATATCAACACAATATCGTGTTCAAATAGAAATAAATTTCTACCTCATACTTGGGATCGAACGCTAGCCCCTTCTAATGAAAGGCCAGGTCGAAACCAACCATGCCACGAGAGGCCATAAAAGGAAATCCGAACCTGACACTAATCTAGCTGTCCGAGGATTTACCTGGCGAGACATCAGTCTCTTACCAGCGAGTTTTACCCGATTTCCCTGTCCCACCACGTGACACAATTGGTAGTAATTTATTCAAATTACCCCTAATGAGTCAATATGGATAAATATCAACACAATATCGTGTTCCAATAGAAATAAATTTCTACCTCATACTTGGGATCGAACGCTAGCCCCTTCTAATGAAAGGCCAGGTCGAGACCAACCATGCCACGAGAGGCCATTAAAGGAAATCCTAACCTGACACTAATCTAGCTGTCCGAGGATTTACCTGGTGAGACATCAGTCTCTTACCAGCGAGTTTTACCCGATTTCCCCGGCCCACCACGTGACACAATTGGTATTAATTTATTCAAATTACCCCTAATGAGTCAATATGGGTAAATATCAACACAATATCGTGTTCAAATAGAAATAAATTTCTACCTCATACTTGGGATCGAACGCTAGCCCCTTCTAATAAAAGGCCAGGTCGAAACCAACCATGCCACGAGAGGCCATAAAAGGAAATCCGAACCTGACACTAATCTAGCTGTCCGAGGATTTACCTGGCGAGACATCAGTCTCTTACCAGCGAGTTTTACCCGATTTCCCCGGCCCACCACGTGACACAATTGGTAGTAATTTATTCAAATTACCCCTAATGAGTCAATATGGATAAATATCAACACAATATCGTGTTCAAATAGAAATAAATTTCTACCTCATACTTGGGATCGAACGTTAGCCCCTTCTAATGAAAGGCCAGGTCGAAACCAACAATGCCACGAGAGGCCATAAAAGGAAATCTGAACCTGACACTAATCTACCTGTCCGAGGATTTACATGGCGAGACATCAGTCTCTTACCAGCGAGTTTTACCCGATTTCCCCGGCCCACCACGTGACACAATTGGTAGTAATTTATTCAAATTACCCCTAATGAGTCAATATGGATAAAAATCAACACAATATCGTGTTCAAATAGAAATAAATTTCTACCTCATACTTGGGATCGAACGCTAGTCCCTTCTAATGAAAGGCCAGGTCGAAACCAACCATGCCACGAGAGGCCATAAAAGGAAATCCGAACCTGACACTAATCTAGCTGTCCGAGGATTTACCTGGCGAGACATCAGTCTCTTACCAGCGAGTTTTACCCGATTTCCCCGGCCCACCACGTGACACAATTGGTAGTAATTTATTCAAATTACCCCTAATGAGTCAATATGGATAAATATCAACACAATATCGTGTTCAAATAGAAATAATTTTCTACCTCATAATTGGGATCGAACGCTAGCCCCTTCTAATGAAAGGCCAGGTCGAAACCAACCATGCCACGAGAGGCCATAAAAGGAAATCCGAACCTGACACTAATCTAGCTGTCCGAGGATTTACCTGGCGAGACATCAGTCTCTTACCAGCGAGTTTTACCCGATTTCCCCGGCCCACCACGTGACAAAATTGGTAGTAATTTATTCAAATTACCCCTAATGAGTCAATATGGATAAATATCAACACAATATCGTGTTCAAATAGAAATAAATTTCTACCTCATACTTGGGATCGAACGCTAGCCCCTTCTAATGAAAGGCCATGTCGAAACCAACCATGCCACGAGAGGCCATAAAAGGAAATCCGAACCTGACACTAATCTAGCTGTCCGAGGATTTACCTGGCGAGACATCAGTCTCTTACCAGCGAGTTTTACCCGATTTCCCCGGCCCACCTCGTGACACAATTGGTAGTAATTTATTCAAATTACCCCTAATGAGTCAATATGGATAAATATCAACACAATATCGTGTTTAAATAGAAATAAATTTCTACCTCATACTTGGGATCGAACGCTAGCCCCTTCTAATGAAAGGCCAGGTCGAAACCAACCATGCCACGAGAGGCCATAAAAGGAAATCCGAACCTGACACTAATCTAGCTGTCCGAGGATTTACCTGGCGAGACATCAGTCTCTTACTAGCGAGTTTTACCCGATTTCCCCGTCCCACCACGTGACACAATTGGTATTAATTTATTCAAATTACCCCTAATGAGTCAATATGGATAAATATCAACACAATATCGTGTTCAAATAGAAATAAATTTCTACCTCAAACTTGGGATCGAACGCTAGCCCCTTCTAATGAAAGGCCAGGTCGAGACCAACCATGCCACGAGAGGCCATAAAAGGAAATCCTAACCTGACACTAATCTAGCTGTCCGAGGATTTACCTGGTGAGACATCAGTCTCTTACCAGCGAGTTTTACCCGATTTCCCCGGCCCACCACGTGACACAATTGGTATTAATTTATTCAAATTACCCCTAATGAGTCAATATGGGTAAATATCAACACAATATCGTGTTCAAATAGAAATAAATTTCTACCTCATACTTGGGATCGAACGCTAGCCCCTTCTAATAAAAGGCCAGGTCGAAACCAACCATGCCACGAGAGGCCATAAAAGGAAATCCGAACCTGACACTAATCTAGCTGTCTGAGGATTTACCTGGCAAGACATCAGTCTCTTACCAGCGAGTTTTACCCGATTTCCCCGGCCCACCACGTGACACAATTGGTAGTAATTTATTCAAATTACCCTAATGAGTCAATATGGATAAATATCAACACAATATCGTGTTCAAATAGAAATAAATTTCTACCTCATACTTGGGATCGAACGTTAGCCCCTTCTAATGAAAGGCCAGGTCGAAACCAACAATGCCACGAGAGGCCATAAAAGGAAATCCGAACCTGACACTAATCTAGCTGTCCGAGGATTTACCTGGCGAGACATCAGTCTCTTACCAGCGAGTTTTACCCGATTTCCCCGGCCCACCACGTGACACAATTGGTATTAATTTATTCAAATTATCCCTAATGAGTCAATATGGGTAAATATCAACACAATATCGTGTTCAAATAGAAATAAATTTCTACCTCATACTTGGGATCGAACGCTAGCCCCTTCTAATAAAAGGCCAGGTCGAAACCAACCATGCCACGAGAGGCCATAAAAGGAAATCCGAACCTGACACTAATCTAGCTGTCCGAGGATTTACCTGGCAAGACATCAGTCTCTTACCAGCGAGTTTTACCCGATTTCCCCGGCCCACCACGTGACACAATTGGTAGTAATTTATTCAAATTACCCCTAATGAGTCAATATGGATAAATATCAACACAATATCGTGTTCAAATAGAAATAAATTTCTACCTCATACTTGGGATCGAACGTTAGCCCCTTCTAATGAAAGGCCAGGTCGAAACCAACAATGCCACGAGAGGCCATAAAAGGAAATCTGAACCTGACACTAATCTACCTGTCCGAGGATTTACCTGGCGAGACATCAGTCTCTTACCAGCAAGTTTTACCCGATTTCCCCGGCCCACCACGTGACACAATTGGTAGTAATTTATTCAAATTACCCCTAATGAGTCAATATGGATAAAAATCAACACAATATCGTGTTCAAATAGAAATAAATTTCTACCTCATACTTGGGATCGAACGCTAGTCCCTTCTAATGAAAGGCCAGGTCGAAACCAACCATGCCACGAGAAGCCATAAAAGGAAATCCGAACCTGACACTAATCTAGCTGTCCGAGGATTTACCTGGCGAGACATCAGTCTCTTACCAGCGAGTTTTACCCGATTTCCCCGGCCCACCACGTGACACAATTGGTAGTAATTTATTCAAATTACCCCTAATGAGTCAATATGGATAAATATCAACACAATATCGTGTTCAAATAGAAATAATTTTCTACCTCATAATTGGGATCGAACGCTAGCCCCTTCTAATGAAAGGCCAGGTCGAAACCAACCATGCCACGAGAGGCCATAAAAGGAAATCCGAACCTGACACTAATCTAGCTGTCCGAGGATTTACCTGGCGAGACATCAGTCTCTTACCAGCGAGTTTTACCCGATTTCCCCGGCCCACCACGTGACACAATTGGTAGTAATTTATTCAAATTACCCCTAATGAGTCAATATGGATAAATATCAACACAATATCGTGTTCAAATAGAAATAAATTTTTACCTCATACTTGGGATCGAACGCTAGCCCCTTCTAATGAAAGGTCAGGTCGAAACCAACCATGCCACGAGAGGCCATAAAAGGAAATCCGAACCTGACACTAATCTAGCTGTCCGAGGATTTACCTGGCGAGACATCAGTCTCTTACCAGCGAGTTTTACCCGATTTCCCCGGCCCACCTCGTGACACAATTGGTAGTAATTTATTCAAATTACCCCTAATGAGTCAATATGGATAAATATCAACACAATATCGTGTTCAAATAGAAATAAATTTCTACCTCATACTTGGGATCGAACGCTAGCCCCTTCTAATGAAAGGCCAGGTCGAAACCAACCATGCCACGAGAGGCCATAAAAGGAAATCCTAACCTGACACTAATCTAGCTGTCCGAGGATTTACCTGGTGAGACATCAGTCTCTTACCAGCGAGTTTTACCCGATTTCCCCGGCCCACCACGTGACACAATTGGTAGTAATTTATTCAAATTACCCCTAATGAGTCAATATGGATAAAAATCAACACAATATCGTGTTCAAATAGAAATAAATTTCTACCTCATACTTGGGATCGAACGCTAGTCCCTTCTAATGAAAGGCCAGGTCGAAACCAACCATGCCACGAGAGGCCATAAAAGGAAATCCGAACCTGACACTAATCTAGCTGTACGAGGATTTACCTGGCGAGACATCAGTCTCTTACCAGCGAGTTTTACCCGATTTCCCCGGCCCACCACGTGACACAATTGGTAGTAATTTATTCAAATTACCCCTAATGAGTCAATATGGATAAATATCAACACAATATCGTGTTCAAATAGAAATAATTTTCTACCTCATAATTGGGATCGAACGCTAGCCCCTTCTAATGAAAGGCCAGGTCGAAACCAACCATGCCACGAGAGGCCATAAAAGGAAATCCGAACCTGACACTAATCTAGCTGTCCGAGGATTTACCTGGCGAGACATCAGTCTCTTACCAGCGAGTTTTACCCGATTTCCCCGGCCCACCACGTGACACAATTGGTAGTAATTTATTCAAATTACCCCTAATGAGTCAATATGGATAAATATCAACACAATATCGTGTTCAAATAGAAATAAATTTCTACCTCATACTTGGGATCGAACGCTAGCCCCTTCTAATGAAAGGCCAGGTCGAGACCAACCATGCCACGAGAGGCCATAAAAGGAAATCCTAACCTGACACTAATCTAGCTGTCCGAGGATTTACCTGGTGAGACATCAGTCTCTTACCAGCGAGTTTTACCCGATTTCCCCGGCCCACCACGTGACACAATTGGTATTAATTTATTCAAATTACCCCTAATGAGTCAATATGGGTAAATATCAACACAATATCGTGTTCAAATAGAAATAAATTTCTACCTCATACTTGGGATCGAACGCTAGCCCCTTCTAATAAAAGGCCAGGTTGAAACCAACCATGCCACGAGAGGCCATAAAAGGAAATCCGAACCTGACACTAATCTAGCTGTCCGAGGATTTACCTGGCAAGACATCAGTCTCTTACCAGCGAGTTTTACCCGATTTCCCCGGCCCACCACGTGACACAATTGGTAGTAATTTATTCAAATTACCCCTAATGAGTCAATATGGATAAATATCAACACAATATCGTGTTCAAATAGAAATAAATTTCTACCTCATACTTGGGATCGAACGTTAGCCCCTTCTAATGAAAGGCCAGGTCGAAACCAACAATGCCACGATAGGCCATAAAAGGAAATCTGAACCTGACACTAATCTACCTGTCCGAGGATTTACCTGGCGAGACATCAGTCTCTTACCAGCGAGTTTTACCCGATTTCCCCGGCCCACCACGTGACACAATTGGTAGTAATTTATTCAAATTACCCCTAATGAGTCAATATGGATAAATATCAACACAATATCGTGTTCAAATAGAAATAAATTTCTACCTCATACTTGGGATCAAACGTTAGCCCCTTCTAATGAAAGGCCAGGTCGAAACCAACAATGCCACGAGAGGCCATAAAAGGAAATCCGAACCTGACACTAATCTAGCTGTCCGAGGATTTACCTGGCCAGACATCAGTCTCTTACCAGCGAGTTTTACCCGATTTCCCCGGCCCACCACGTGACACAATTGGTAGTAATTTATTCAAATTACCCCTAATGAGTCAATATGGATAAAAATCAACACAATATCGTGTTCAAATAGAAATAAATTTCTACCTCATACTTGGGATCGAACGCTAGTCCCTTCTAATGAAAGGCCAGGTCGAAACCAACCATGCCACGAGAGGCCATAAAAGGAAATCCGAACCTGACACTAATCTAGCTGTCCGAGGATTTACCTGGCGAGACATCAGTCTCTTACCAGCGAGTTTTACCCGATTTCCCCGGCCCACCACGTGACACAATTGGTAGTAATTTATTCAAATTACCCCTAATGAGTCAATATGGATAAATATCAACACAATATCGTGTTCAAATAGAAATAATTTTCTACCTCATAATTGGGATCGAACGCTAGCCCCTTCTAATGAAAGGCCAGGTCGAAACCAACCATGCCACGAGAGGCCATAAAAGGAAATCCGAACCTGACACTAATCTAGCTGTCTGAGGATTTACCTGGCGAGACATCAGTCTCTTACCAGCGAGTTTTACCCGATTTCCCTGGCCCACC
>NC_090758.1:32061740-32064240 GCF_036898095.1 Palaemon carinicauda | reverse complement strand
TATTATTATTATTATTATTATTATTATTATTATTATTATTATTATTATTATTATTATTATTATTATTATTATTATTATTATTATTATTATCCTCTGAACTTTCCCCTATGCTTTGAGTTTGAATCAAATTTTGCATAACGAGGTTGCAGATACTACCTACATAGTATGGATTATTATTATTATTATTATTATTATTATTATTATTAATGAAAATAATTTTATTATTTCAATTTTTATTATCATTAATAATAATAATATTATTATTATTATTATTATTACTATTATTATTATTATTATTATTATTAGTAGTAGTAGTAGTAGTAGTAGTAGTAGTAGTAGTAGTTGTTGTTGTTGTTGTTGTTGTTGTTTTATAATAGACCACACCGGCTATTTACATCAACCTACCCTCTTGGTATTTGCAAACGTAACACCACTTTTATAAAAACTTACCTAAAACAGTAGGAAAAGGACTTTAACATCTACTTACAGTAATATGATATCTAGCCCTATCTTACACAAGAAGAGCTGTTACCTCAACATAACTTTTTTATTTACCTAACCTACCCGTTTCTTACAGAAAATAGCAAAAACGAAACAGCTCTTTTCTTCACGAGACCTCTTGTACTATATAGACCAGTTTTCTGCACAAGAGAAAAACAGTTCTTTAATTTACTTCCCCTAAAATAATCTCTATCTTTAGCTAACCTTCCCATTCCTTAATGAAACAAGTAGCCTTTACAAGACCTCTTGTCCAGTTAAGAGCAGATCTCTGCACAAAGGAAAACTGTTCTTTATCCTACCTTTGAATAACCTCTTTCTTTACCTAACCTAATAAGCAAAAATAGCTCTTTTCTTCCTAAGACCTTTTGTCCTGATAATTGCAGCTCTCTGCACAAAGGGGAAAAATTCTTTAACTTTCTTACTTTAACATAACTTCTTTCTTTACCTAACCTTCCCCTCAGGCAAAAAGCAGACTGCCATTACCTTTAAAAGACCTCTATTTTTGTTAAGAGCAGCTCTCTGTAGAAGGGAAAAATCAGTCCATTAACTTTCTTACCTTAACATAACTTCTTTCTTTACCTAACCTACCCCTCCCTTAAGCAAACAAGCAAAAATTAGATAGCTTTTACCATCACAAGACCTCTTTTCCTGTACAAGAAAAGAATTAGTTCTTTTACTTATTTTATCATACCCTCTTTCTTTACCAAACTTACAGAACGGCTCTCTGCACAAATTAAAAACAGTTCCTTAACTTACTTACCTCGACATTACCTCTTTCTTCACCTAAACTCCCCCTTCCTTAAAGAGACAAGCAAAATTGAGACAGCTTTTACCCTCACAAAACCTCTTGTCCTGTTAATAGTAGCCCTCTGCACAGAAGAAAAACAGTTATTTAACTTACTCCCCTTATCATAATCCCTTTCTTTACCTAACCTACAAAGGAGCTTTCTGCTCAAGGGAAAAACGGTTCTTTAACTAACCTTAACAAAACCTCTTTCTTTACCTAACCTACCCCTGCCTTAAACAAATAAGCAAAAATGAGACAACCTTTAACTTCAGAAGACCCCTTGTCATGTAAAAACTAGCTCTCTACACAAAGGAAAAACTGATCACTAACTTATTTAACTTAAGATATATTTTCTTTCTTTTTTACCTAACCTGCCGAGCAACTCTGCTCAAGAAAAAAAAAACTGCTCATTGACTTTCTCACTTTAACTAAAGCTCTCATTTTTTACCTAACTTACCCCTTCCTTAAACAAATAAACATAATTTAGACATTTCTTACCTTCACAAGATCTCTTGTCCGGTTAAGGACAGCTCTCTGTATAAGAAAAAAAAAACAGTTCCTTAACCTACTTACCTTAACAAAACCTGTTTTTTCACCTAACCTACCCCTCCCTTAAACAAACAAGCAAAAATGAGACAGTGTACCAACCGTGTGACAAACTATCGTACACAGTAAAGACATTTCGTTTTTTGAATATATTATGCTTTGTATCTTCGCTCTTCCCTTGCACTGATAAGGACCGGAAATAACATGTCTGTTTTTCTCACTGTTAATTGTTAACCGGTGCGGTGTCGGTTGAACATGAAATTGCCTGTTATGTCTTTTATGCCTTTTTTACCTGGAGTTTAAGTATATATAGACAGATGTTCTGTAATAAAGTTACTCAGTTGCTTTCATTCCGCCTTTGAGTCACAACCTTCTCTCGGCCCGTCACATTGGTGACCCCGGGAGTTGACTCACTCCTCCCGCCTTCCACACCCCCCACATCCTTCACTGGCACTATGGCGGACTTCACGGAAGTCGGTGCTGCCCCACTGAAACTTTCGTCGTTCACCAGCGGAGAGGCGTTTTCTTGGTTTCAGCGTGCAGAAGTCCAGTTCCGCATCAAGGGCGAGACTCGTGGACACCTTCTCAGAAATATCCGAGTGGCTTTTTGTGCAACGAGACACCCCAATAGCATATGACGCCCTTAAAACATACCTTCTGCAGCAG
>NC_090758.1:32034240-32044240 GCF_036898095.1 Palaemon carinicauda | reverse complement strand
TACAAAGGTAGTAAAGCATGTGTTAGGATAGGAAATGAAGTGAGTGATTGGTTTCCAGTGAGAGTGGGGCTGAGAAAGGGATGTGTGATGTCACTTGTATGTTGATGGAGTGGTGAGCGAGGTGAATGCTCGAGTGCTTGGACGAGGATTAAAACTGGTAGACGGGAATGACCATGAATGGGAGGTAAATCAGTTGTTGTTTGCGGATGATACTGTACTGGTTGCAGACACAGAAGAGAAGCTTGGCCGATTAGTGACAGAATTTGGAAGAGTGTGTGAGAGAAGGAAGTAGAGAGTTAATGTGGGTAAGAGTATGGTTATGAGAGGTACGAGAAGGGAAGGTGGTGCAAGTTTGAATGTCATGTTGAATGGAGAGTTACTTGAGGAAGTGGATCAGTTTAAGTACTTGGGGTCTGTTGTTGCAGCAAATGGTGGAGTGGAAGCAGATGTACGTCAGAGAGTGAATGAAGGTTGCAAAGTGTTGGAGGCAGTTAAGGGAGTGGTAAAAAATAGAGGGTTGGGCATGGATGTAAAAAGAGTTTTATATGAGAAAGTGATTGTACCAAATGTGATGTATGGATCGGAGTTGTGGGGAATGAAAGTGACGAAGAGACAGAAATTGAATGTGTTTGAGATGAAGTGTCTAAGGAGTATGGCTGGTGTACCTCGAGTAGATAGGGTTAGGAATGAAGTGGTGAGAGTAAGAACGGGTGTAAGAAATGAGTTAGCAGCTAGAGTGGATATGAATGTGTTGAGGTGGTTTGGCCATGTTGAGAGAATGAAAAGTGGCTGTCTGCTAAAGAAGATGATGAATGCATAAGTTGATGGGAGAAGTACAAGAGGAAGGCCAAGGTTTGGGTGGATGGATGGAGTGAAGAAAGCTCTACAGTAGGTGATAGGAGGATAGATGTGAGAGAGGCAAGAGAGCTTGCTAGAAATAGGAATGAATGGCGAGCGATTGTGACGCAGTTCCGGTAGGCCCTGCTGCAGCCTCCGATGCCTTAGATGACCACGGAGGTAGCAGTAGTAGGGGATTCAGCATTATGAAGCTTCATCTGTGGTGGATAATGTGGGAGGTTGGTCTGTGGCACCCTAGCAGTACCAGCTGAACTCGGTTGAGTTCCCTTGTTAGGCTGGAGGAACGTAAAGAATAGAGGTCCCCTTTTTTGTTTCGTTTCATTTGTTGATGTCGGCTACCACCCAAAATTGGGGGAAGTGCCTTGGTATATATATATATATATATATATATATATATATATATATATATATATATATATATATATATATATATATATATATATATATATTGTATATATATATATATATATATATATATATATATATATATATATATATATATATATATATAATGTGTGTGTGCAGTTCATCTCTATATAGGGTAAAATTAGGTTAATCATGATACCTTTATTATCTATATTATGTATTTTTTTTGCGTATTCCTCGTTTCGATAATATGAGAGATACATTTTCAAAAGATCATATTCCTCTGTATTATGTACTTCTGTCTGTGGTCATCTATCTTTACGAAAAAAAGTATAAACACTTTTTTCGTAATATATATATATATATATATATATATATATATATATATATATATATATATATATATATATATATATATATATATATATATATATATATTTATACAAATAAAACAGAATGATTGACTTACTATGAGCAATATGAATCTCTCTCTCTCTCTCTCTCTCTCTCTCTCTCTCTCTCTCTCTCTCTCTCTCTCTCTCGGAAAAATAGTATAGATCAGTTTCCTCCTTATAAATAATTCAAAGGAAACATATTCCAGGAGGTACTGGGAAAAATGAGAAAATCTCTCTCTCTCTCTCTCTCCTCTCTCTCTCTCTCTCTCTCTCTCTCTCTCTCTCTCTCTCTCAGATCCTTCATATTCCTGTCTTATTATTATAAAATATAACAATAGTCATATTGCCTTTCTCAGAAGAACAGCAAGACGTCATATTATAAAGAAGAAAAAAGGTTAATATGGTATGTAACTATAAATAGTCAGAAGATATATGGCTATATATTACTATTAAATATATAGCTATATATTTCCATAAGATATATGGCTATAAATCATCATAGGATATGCAGATATGAATAGCTATAGGATAGGTAACTATATATCATCATAATATATAAGGCTATATATTACTATACAATATATAGCTGTGAATATAGATAAGATATATGGCTATAAATCACAATAAGATATAGAAATATAAATCATCATAAGATCCGTAGCTATAAAACACCATAACATATGTAAGAGTATCCTCACATAACTTATCAAGGATCATTAGGACCGAAGAATATGAATTGGACTCAAATCCATGATGATTCAATGTAAAGAATGAAAAAAAAAATAAGAAACCAATTATCCTTCAAAGTTCTTAAATGATTTAATTTCAGCTTTGTTCGACGCTAATTGTATCATGATTATTCAACGTTCCGCGCAGATTTTATTTTTCCTTTTCTTCTTCTTTTTTCTTGTTGGGTTGGAGGAGGGACTGACGACGCATGCGCAGTGTGGGAGATCTTCAAGAGGAGGATGAAGGTGAATCACTTTTGAGTTTTCTGAGATGATTGATTACTATGGCGGTAAATAAGTTCATTGAATATGAAAGACAAATATACAGGCATTCACAAACATACATTTACATACACTCACATCCAAACAACAACAAAAAACAACAATAACAACAACAAAAACAACAACAATAATTGTAGTTGTTTCTAGTCCACTGCAGGAAAAAGACTTAAGCCCTGTCCTTAGTCATTTTCATCACCACGCCCGTGTGGACTGGTGACAGTGGAGGTTTTAGCAAGATCGTCCATAGCAAACCAATCTAGTATTGGTATACTTACTCAGGAAGATATATATATATATATATATATATATATATATATATATATATATATATATATATATGTATATATATATATATATATATATATATATATATATATATATATATATATATATATATTTATATATATATATATATATACATATATATATATATATATATATATATATATATATATATATATATATATATATATATATATATACATATATATATATATACAGAGAGAGAGAGAGAGAGAGAGAGAGAGAGAGAGAGAGAGAGGAGAGAGAGAGGAGAGAGAGAGAGAGAGAGAGAGAGAGAGAGAGAGACTATCTTGATATCAATATATTTCTCGGAAATTCATGATTTCTTCGAATGTGAGTTCAGTTCTCGTATCTCATATAAAAGTCTCTAATATTTTGTTTCATCTATAGATTAGATTAGCATTCCAATGCCAAACACCTTCCACTTTTAAGGAGTTAAGATAGAGAAAATTAATAACCTTAACTGCTTATAATAAAGACCTCATATTCATAATTTACTGCTTATTTTTTTTCTTTTGAGGAACCTTCCATGGAATATATCCATAGAATTATATATTCTAATCAGTGTATATATTTGCTACGGTAGATTAATGGATATTTAGTCAATAAAGATCTAAAGTCAGTTTCCTTAAGCATAGACCCTTTAAGATTTCAAGTTCAATATTTACATTGTCTATGTCCCTGAGTAAGATATACTTCAGTAAGGTATCTGATTCAATATGAATTCTATAAAGGCTTTTAGTGACGGAGGTAGTTTTATTTCCTTAAAAAGGATATTTTTTTCCTCCGTGTTAGATTACATTAAACATTTATATCAAGTTCTCTCTTCTATCCCTTTTCATCTATTATATATATATATATATATATATATATATATATATATATATATATATATATATATATATATATAAATATATATGTATATATATATATATATATATATATATATATATATATATATATATATATATATACATATATATATATATATTTATATATATATATATATATATATATATATATATATATATATATATATATATATATATATATATATATATATATATATATATATAAATATATATATATATATATATATATATATATATATATATATATATACATTTATATATATATATATATATATATATATATATATATATATATATATATATATATATGTATATATGTATATATATAAATATATAAAAAGATCTAACAAATGGAAAATCTATATTATATTTCATTATATAGGCTAATTATCTTTTTAAACAAACTATCCATATTATAAACGTTTTTAGAGTAGAGGGGGGTATGATTAATTAAAAGTGGAAAAGTGATATTGTATTTTATTGAATATTATCATTTTATTTCTAAATAAAACATAAATATTATGTCAGGTTTTTGAGAGGAGCAGAAAAGTGCTACAAGTTGGAAAAGTAGTAGTGTATGTTATTGTATAAATAATTCTATTTGGATACAATGGAAGGTTTTTTTTTTGGGGGGGGGGGAGAAAATAAAAAAAAAAAAAGTTTAGAAATGATACTGTATTTTAATGTTTATGATTAATTTTATTTAAAACCATAGAAATATTTTATACGTGTTTTGGGGGGCGGTGTCAAAAAAATTACAATTTGAAAGGTGATATTTTATATGATATTATATAGTTAGTTCTATTCCTAAACAGATAAAGAAACAAATTGATATAATCAACATTTCATTTGGGCTAATGGAAATAGCATACGAAACTGATCCTACCTTTCATTATCCATTGAAAAAAGCTTTTGTATAAACTCGGCATAAATAAGAAGAGAAAAATAGGAAGGATAAAAATGAATCTTTTGATCACGAACAAATCCTTTTCAGTAAGAGGAATGAATCATTCTCCAAGAAATGATGTTATGAAAGGAATAAGTTAAAAATGTATGTTTACGAAGGTGATTAACCATTTCATCCCCCCTCCGCCCCTCCTCCCCGTATCTCTCTCTCTCTCTCTCTCTCTCTCTCTCTCTCTCTCTCTCTCTCTCTGAGTTGATTATATTACTAATATTATTACCGTAAACGACGTTCAAGAAATATTAAACGTTTAAAGCACTCTCATGAATGGCAGAGGCAAGGGACTGTGACGATGCCCTAGACACTGACCACATATACTGTACATATGATAAGCTCCCAAACCTCCTCTCCACCCATGGTAGAACTATCAAGAGCCAGGCAATGGCTGCTGATGACTTAGTTGGTATACTTAAGGGCTCCCCAAAACCCCTAATCCTTAGATCAGAAGGATATTGGGTTTGCAGACACTACAAGAAACTATCGAGCTTGAGCGGGACTCGAACACAAGTCTAGCAATCACCAGGAAGGAATGTTTACAATAGGTCGCTACAATAATTAATAAGTAATAAATAATAGATAATGAATAATGGATAATGAATAATAGATAATATATGATATATAATAAATGATAAAATATCAATAATGAATAATAAATATAGAGATAATATATAACAGATAATAAATAACAAAGAATAAGTAATAAATAGTAAATAATAAATAAGAAATGAAAAATTATAAATAAAAAGTAATAGATAATAGATGATAGATAGAGAAGAGTAAATAATAAATAATAAATTACGAATAATAGAAAATAGATAATAAACAATTGACTATGAATAATAGATAATAGATAGTAAATAATAAATAATAAAAAATGAATAACCAATTATAAATGAAAAATAATGAATAATGTTTAAAAAAAAATATGCTATTTCTAAAACTGCCAAAGCATAATCAAGATAAATCTCGACTGATATGATTATCCGCCACATAATAACAGAGACAAATGTCCTGCTATCTGTGTCTGAAGAAAGAGTCCCTTACTCTCCTTGAAGTTTTGCGCAGACGAGGAAATAAAAAGCTTCCACAAAATATTTTGAAAACTTGCGAGATTATCTGCAAGATTGCGCAACTTGCGCAAGACGTTGAGAACTTGTCTTGCTCCGATCTTAAGATGGGTTTAAGGATCTTCTGAGAACACACACGAGTTTCCAAAGACTTCTCTCTCTCTCTCTCTCTCTCTCTCTCTCTCTCTCTCTCTCTCTCTCTCTCTCTCTCTCTCTCTCTCTCTTACTAACAGGATTATCCCTAATTCTTCATCTCTTTTCAAGGCTTCCCCAGAGTTTCATGAGAAGGAATTACTCCTTAAAAACATCAAACTATTTCTCGAATGGTCAGAAAATTGCGGTAAAGTGATCAGTGGTGACAAGAAAATGGATATAATATTTTTGGGATTTTAGGATATTTAATAATTAGTAATAAATAACACACACATACACTGTATTTGTATATATATAAATTATAAATAATATATATATATATATATATATATATATATATATATATATATATATATATATATATGTAAACATATACTATATATATAATATATATATTTATATATATATATATATATATATATATATATATATATATATATATATATATATATATATATATATATATATATATATATATATCTATCTATATAAGTAGGTCAATATATATATTTATATATATATATATATATATATATATATATATATATATATATATATATATTTATATATATATATATATATATATATATATATATATATATATATATATATATATATATATATATATATGTATGTATACATATATATACACACATATATGTATATATATATATATATATATATATATATATATATATATATATATATATATATACACATATATATAATATATATATATATATATATATATATATATATATATATATAGATATATATATATATATATATATATATATATATATATATATATATATATACATATATATATACATATATATGTATATATATATATTTATATATATATATATATATATATATATATATATATATATATATATATATATATATACGTGTGTATATATATATATATATATATATATATATATATATATATATATATATATATATATATATATATATATATATATATATATATATATATATATATACACGCATATATATATATATATATATATATATATATATATATATATATATATATATATATATATATATATATATATATACATATACCAAGGCACTCCCCCTTATTTTGGGGGGTAGCCGACATCAACAAATGAAACGAAACAAAAAGGGGACCTCTGCTCTCTACGTTCTTCCCTGCCTGACAAGGAACTCAACCGAGTTCAGCTGGTACTGCTATGGTGCCACAACCCACCCTCTCCCGTTATTCACCACAGATGAAGCTTCATAATGCTGAATCCCCTACTGCTGCTACCTCCATGGTCATCTAAGGCACCGGAGGAAGCAGCAGGGCCTACCGAAACTGCGTCACAATCGGTCGCCATTTATTTCTATTTCTAGCTCGCTCTCTTGCCTCTCTCACATCTATCCTCCTATCACCCAGAGTTTTCTTCAATCCATCCATCCACCCAAACCTTGGCATTCCTCTTGTACATCTCCCATCAACTCTTGCATTCATTACCTTCCTTAGCAAACAGCCATTTTCCATTCTCTCAATATGGCCAAACCACCTCAACACATTCATATCCACTCTAGCTGCTAACTC
The DNA here is from genome assembly GCF_036898095.1 of Palaemon carinicauda. NCBI lineage: Eukaryota > Metazoa > Arthropoda > Malacostraca > Decapoda > Palaemonidae > Palaemon > Palaemon carinicauda. Next base: position 32,036,661 of record NC_090758.1, on the reverse strand, counting down.
ATTTCTTACACCCGTTTTTACCCTCACCACTTCGTTCCTAGCTCTATCTACTCAAGATACACCAACCATTCGCCTTAGACACTTCCTATCAAACACATTCAATTTCTGTCTCTCCATCACTTTTATTCCCCACAACTCCGATCCATACATCACAATTAGTACAATCAATTTCTCATATTGAACTCTTTTTACATTCATGCCCGACCCTCTATTTTTTACTACTCCCATAACTGCCCCCAACACTTTGCAACCTTCATTCACTCTCTGACGTACATCTGCTTCCACTCCACCATTTTCTGCAACAACAGACCCCAAGTACTTAAACTGATCCACCTCCTCAAGTAACTCTCCATTCAACATGACATTCAACCTTGCATCACCTTCCCTTCTCGTACATCTCATAACCTTACTCTTACCCATATTAACTCTCAACTTCCTTCTCTCACACACCCTTCCAAATTCTGTCACTAGTCGGTCAAGCTTTTCTTCTGTGTCTGCAGCAAGTACAATATCATCCGCAAACAACAACTGATTTACTTCCCATTCATGGTTATTCTCGTCTATCAGTTTTAATCCTCCGCCAAGCATTCGAGCATTCCCCTCTCTCACCAATCCATCAACATACAAGTTGAATAACCACGGCAACACCACACATCCCTGTCTCAACCCCACTCTCACTGGAAACCAATTGCTCACTTCATTTCCTATTCTATCACATGCTTTACTACTTTTCTAGAAACTTTTCACTGCTTGCAACAACCTTCCACCAACTCCATATAACCTCATCACATTCCATATTGCTTCCCTATCAACTCTATCATACACTTTCTCCAGATCCATAAACGCAAAATACACCTCCTTACCGTTTGCTAAATATTTCTCGCATATCTGCCTAACTGTAAAAATCTGATTCATACAATCCCTACCTCTTCTAAAACCACCCTGTACTTGTAAGGTTGCATTCTCTGTTTTATCCTTAATCCTATTAATCATTACTCTACCATACACTTTTCCAACTACACTCACCAAACTAATACCTCTTGAATTACAACACTCATGCACATCTCCCTTACCCTTATATAGCGGTAAAATACATGCACAAACCCAATCTACTGGTACCATTGACAACACAAAACACATTAAACAATCTCACCAACCATTCAAATACAGTCACACCTACTTCCTTCAACATTTCAGCTCCCACACTATCCATACTAGATGCTCTCCTCACTTCCTCTATTGTAATCTCTCTCTTATTCTCATCTCCCATCACTGGCACCTCAACACCTGCAACAGCAATTATATCTGCCTCCATATTATCCTCAACATTCAGTAAACTTTCAAAATATTCCGCCCACCTTTCCCTTTCCTCCTCTCATTTTAACAACCTTCCATTTCCATCTTTCACTGTCTCTTCAATTCCTGAACCAGCCTCCTTACTCTCTTCACTTCTTTCCAAAACTTCTCCTTATTCTCTTCATATGAATGACCCAATCCCTGACCTCACCTCAGGTCAGCTGCCCTCTTTGCCTCACGTGCCTTGCACTTTACTTCCACCTTTTTCTCTCTATATTTTTCATACTTCTCTATACTATTACTCTGCAGCCATTCTTCAAAAGCCCTCTTTTTCTCTTCTACTTTTACCTTCACTGCTTCATTCCACCATTCACTGCCCTTCCTCATGCTGGCTCCAACAACCTTCTTGACACACACATCACTTGCAATCCCAATAAAAATTGTTTTTATTTACTTCCACTCCTCCTCTAAATTACCAGTTTCTCTTACTCTTACTTCGTCATATGCCATTTTCAATCTTTCCTGATATTTACTTTTTACCCCCGGTTTCATTACCTCTTCAACCCTCACTAGCTCCCTTTTACATCCCCCTACTCTATTCCCCCACTCTTTTGCTACAACCAATTTTCCTTCCACCAAAAAATAATCAGACATACCGTTAGCCATACCCCTAAACACATGCACGTCTTTCAATCTTCCAAACATTCTTTTAGTTATTAACACATAATCCATTAATGCCCTTTCTACTACTCTTCCATTTACCACTCTTACCCATGTATACTTGTTTTTATCTTTCTTTTTGAAAAAGCTAGCACTTATTACTATCTCTTGTTCAACACAGATATCTACCAGTCTCTCACCACTCTCATTTTCACCTGGTACGCCATACTTCCCAATGACTCCTTCTACCTCTCCAGCGCCCACTCTAGCATTTAATTCACCCATGACAACTATATAATTCTTTCTACCCAGTCTTTCTACACACCTAGTTAATTCATTCCAGAACTCATTCCGCTCTTCTTCACTTTTCTCACTACCTGGCCCATACGCACTGACAAAAGGCCAACATTCCCTTCCCCACATTAACCTAGATGATATCTCCTTCCGTTCCACTACTTTACCTGT
>NC_090758.1:32019240-32021740 GCF_036898095.1 Palaemon carinicauda | reverse complement strand
GATTTTTGGTAGACGCGGATGCTTGTCATTCTCTTTTGCCAAGGGAACTCTTCAGGACATGACATAGTCTGTCTACGTCTGCTGACGTCAGCTTTGTAGCAGCCAACGGATGTGCGATACCTACCTACGGTTACGAGAACCTTACATTATCGTTCTAAAACGCTAAATTTAATTGGAAGTTTCTCGTTGCTGACGTCATCACGCCAATCCTCGGTGCGGATTTCCTCACTCATTTCCACCTTCTGGTTGATGTCACCCACCGACGATTGGTCAACACAGACTCGTACTAGTTGACACCTCTTCAACTAGCCCCCTCCAACCTCGCTCTCCACATCAGCGCACCCACGGATGCCTACGCCCACCCCCATCACGTCTGGTAACGGAACGATTAGCAGCCGCCAAACAGACGTTCGCTGAAATGGAGGGAATGGGCCTCTGCCAAAAGGCTCCAGCCCATGGTCGTCACCCTTACACATAATTCTGAAGAAAGACGACTCCCTCCATCCATGCAAGGATTACAGCACCTGAACATGCAAACAGAACCTGATCATTACCCCCCTCCCAAACATTGCCGACATGACCTCCTACCTGCACAAAGCGATGGTTTTCTCTATGCTCGACCTCCTGAACGGGTATTATCCGGTGCCTATGAACCCAAAAGACATCCCCAAGACCATCATACCACTCCGTTTTCTACATACACCTTCAATTACTCCTGTTTTGGCGTTCGTAATGCTGGGGGCCACGTTTCAACGTTTCATGGATGGTATCTTAGGGGACCTCCCCTTCTGTGTATGTTATGTGGATGACATACTTGTGTTCTCCTCCTCAAAAGAGGAACACCTACGTCACCTGCACATCATGCTGGACCGCTTGCAACAAAATGGCATTGAAGTCTGGTACGACAAGTGTACCTTTGGTGCAAACGAAGTGTCTTTCTTAGGGCACCGCATCACTCCTGAAGGAGTCCATCCCATCCCTGAGGAGGTAGCATCCATTCAGGACTTCCATGCGCCCTTGACCATCAAAGCTATGCAGGAATTCTTGGACATGATCAACTATTATCCCCGTTTTCTGCCAGCCATTGCCGCAACCCTTGCTCCCCTCCTCGCCTCCCTCAAGGGCAAGCCAAAGGAGCTGAAGTGGGGTTCCCTTCAAGAAGCTGCCTTCTGTAATGCAAAAAAGGCCCTATCAACTGCTGCGGCTCTCACTTTTCCTATCCCACATACCTCCCTCCTTCTCTCCACCGATACCAGCGACGTCAATATTGGTGCAGTACTCGAAGTCGTGGTCAACGGCTTAACCCGCCGTTGGCCCTCTTCAGCAGAAAACTGTCCAAGGCAGAATCAGGTTATTCTACCTTCAATCGTGAAATGCTAGAGGTGCACTTGGCTGTCCGTCACTTTCGCCATTTCTTAAAAGGTACGCCCTTCGTCATTCGCACAGACAAGATACCTCTAGTGCAGGCCTTCACTCGATAGTCTGACCCCTGGTCCGCCTGTCAATGCTGACATCTCTTCGCCATGGCTGAATACAATTGCACCCTTCAATACATCCCTGGGGAAGTGAATCACGTTGCCGATGCCCTGTCAAGAAACATGTTGGCTCCCGTTCAACTGGGAATGTATTACAATGCCCTGACTGAAGCCCAACGACAGGATCCAGAGTATCAAGCATGCAGGACATCCTGCACACCCCTCCGTTGAGAAGACTTCCCCCTCGAAGACTCCAACACCACCCTCCTCTGTGACGTCAGTACTGGTTGACCGGGACCTTGGATTCCTGCTCCCGTTCGCCGGCAGGTGTTTGATTTCATTCACAGCCTTTAACATCCCTTGTGCTGTTCTACTACACAGCTGCTGAAGACGAAGTTCATTTGGCACGGCCTTTCTAAGGATGCTAAGGATTGGGTCCGCGCCTGTATTTCTTGTCAAACTTCCAAAGTACATCGACAAGTGGATTCAGGAGTGGGCACCTTTCCTCAACCTCAGCGTCATTTCGCACACATTCACGTCGACATTGTAGGCCCCTTACCGACATCACAAGGAGATCGTTACCTGTTTATCATCATCGACCGCTCCACCCGTTGGCCTGAAGCCATTCCCATGGAAACTGCAACGTCCACCATATGTACATCTGCCTTACTCGCAGGATGGATTGCAAGATTTGGTATCCCTGAGCATATTACTTCTGACTGGGGTACCACTTTCACCTGTCAATTGTGGACATCATTAGCGAATCTCCTGGGCATCACCCTACATATGACAACGGCCTACAACCCCGCTGCCAATGTAATGGTTGAACGTTTTCCTTGCACTCTCAAAGCAGCTTTGATGTCCCACTGCAAGGATTCCATCTGGTTTACTCAGCTTTCCCGGGTCCTCCTGGGACTAAGGACCACTCATATAGACACCCTCGACGTCTCGGCAGCTGAAATTGTGTATGGCGATCCGGTGGTCATCCTTGCCAAATTTTTTCCTTCTACGATATCCTCCGACGA
>NC_090758.1:32006740-32014240 GCF_036898095.1 Palaemon carinicauda | reverse complement strand
TATATATATATATATATATATATATATATATATATGTGTGTGTGTGTGTGTGTGTGTGTGGGTGTGTATATACATATATATATATATATATATATATATATATATATATATATATATATATATATATATATATATATGCATATATATATATATACATATATATATATATATACACACTTATGCATACACACACACACACATATATATATATATATATATATATATATATATATATATATATATATATATATATATATATACATATATATATATATATATAGTGTATGTATGTGTAGTATTCATACATCATTTAATTCAAATATGAAAGTTCTAGGGATTAAATTGCTTATAATGACTATTTATAATTCTATTTCATATAACCAACGAACCTACCAAACGCAAATCACTTGCAACCTCACTCATATATCAACAGACATTCACCCTAATCAAAAAGGCTTTTCTATTATAAAGACCACACTCCTAATCATTAAAGGAACTAAAGAGAGAATCTGAACTATCATCGCCCTATGCATCTATCAACTTCTTGACGCATCCATAGTAAATTAGACTTTAGTCTCCATATCTAACTTTAGACAAAAACCTACTGCTGTGACGTAGACGCGTTCAACCCTCGACATTCATTCTCTTTCACAAATAGAAACGTTGTATGGAGCCTTTTGAAGCCATGAATTAATACGATTTTCCCTTGTTGCTTGGAGGTAGGAGGGAGGAGGGAGAGAATGGTATCGGACAGTTTATCTTATAACAGGATTTGACTGCAACTAAGGGACTTTAGTTATTATTATTATTATTATTATTATTATTATTATTATTATTATTATTATTATTATTATTATTATTATTATTATTATTATTATTATTATTATTATTATTATTATTATTTCCTCTTGTTTTAGTTGTAGTCACCAGGCATGAGGCTTTTTTTTACTTATTTTTTTATAGATCTAGCATGAATAACTGGTTTATTGATTCCATTAGATTATATATACTAACATAGTATTATTAGTTAGATAATAGTTGAGCTAAACTCTCTATTAAACCAATCAATTGGACCATGTTTTTAATATGACCATATTTTTTTAAAACTTAGATTTATAATAAATAAAAAAAAAAATATTGTAAACATAAAATCCAATGAAGCTATCTGATAAAAAGCTGAAAACCATTACTTGGAAGGTATTCCATAAAATGTCACACTTACTAAAATCCCAAAACCCGAAAGATATGGAAAGTATTTTATCTGAGATACTCACACAAACTGAAATCTTAAAGTTCAAAAGATGTGGAAAGTATTACATTTGAGATACTGACACAAACTTAAATGCCCAAATTAAAAAGGCTTGGAGAGTATCATATCTGAGATACCTAAAATGAAAGCGATCCTTAAATTCAAAAGATATGGAAAGTATCATATATGAGAAACTCACACAAACTGAAATCTTAAAGTTCAAAAGATGTGGAAAGTATTACATTTGAGATACTGACACAAACTGAAATGCCCAAATAAATTCAATAGAAACAATGCCTAATTGTTATAAATTTGTTTTATATAACATAATGCATCAAATGGCATACTTTTGGGGTTGTTATCTGTTATTTATTTGTTTACATCCAGTAAAATATTGTGAAAAATTAGATTTTTCTCTAATTTTTTTTTCATTATTTTGTATGAATAGTCGCATTTTCATTAAATTTTTTTCATGTTTTGCTCATATTCAACATCTGAATATAGTTATTTGTTGAAATATCAAATGGTCACCATGTATTTCTCTGTTCACAGTTTTGTCAAATTAAAAACTAGTGTCATATACATTTATACGTATATTGATATGTATATATACCATTACCTATATATTTAAGTCATTCATTTTGTTAGTATTTGCTCACTTATTCAATGCTTTGTCTTTTTTTGTGTTTTGAGATAATTTAGAAAAGAATTAATAAATATTTATAATTATTAACACCTTTAATATGATGGCGATATAATATTTGAACGGCCTCTTAATATTTGTTTCAGGCTTGACTTATTTGGCTACCAAAATGGCTGATGAAGAAGTTACAACAAAGCGACCCTAAGAGCTGTGTTATATGTGGGAAAGTGTCCACGCTGAATGAACTAAGTAATCCTCAAGATGAAGCCTCTTGGATTACCCTACGTGAAGCTGCAGAAATAAGAAACTTAGAACCAATACTTAGCTTGGCACAAGAATTCCCAAAAGCTTTATCAAGTGTACTATATCACAGAAAATGCAGATCTAATTTCACTCATAAAAAGGCCTTGGATAAGCTAAGAAACCAAGAAAGTTTGGAACTCAAAGAAGAATATGCCTTCATGCCTAGGCAATCATCCCGACAAGACCCTGCCCCTCAATCTACAGTGTATGATAAGGTGTGCATATTCTGTTTGAAAACATCAACATATGTGAAACATACAAATACCAGGGAGCCATTAAAACCAGCAGTTGAGCTAAGAGCTGATAAAAGGATTAGGGACATTGCCACTCAACGTATGGATGAAAGAATCCTTGCTATCACATCAAGAGCCATTGTTGCAGTAGAGGCACGCGATCATAAATCCTGTTACAAAGGCTACACTCGTACTAAACCTGAAAAGAGTGATGACAACCAGCAGGAAGAGGATCCTTACCAGCAAGTGGAGAAAGCAGCTATGAAAATGTTGAGTGAATTTATTCGTAATGATCTTTTCAACAAACCACGAATTCTTCCCTTAACTGAGCTCACATCAAAGGTTATAACCTTCATGAATCAGAAAGGAATATATGAAGTTACGGATGCCACAAAGAACCATCTACTCCGTAAACTTGAGGCTGGGTTTGAAGAGGCATTACATTTCTTCACCATATCTCGCCTGGTCTATCTGACACCTGAGAATTTGTCGTACGAATCAGTCATTAATGAAAATGAACTGTTAAAGAACAAACTTCAGGCATATACCTAAAATGATGACTTTGATTGTTTAATAATTAAGATTGCCCAGTTTTTACGCCATGAAATAAAATGTGAAATCGCAGAACAAACATGGCCTCCACACCCTCAAGAACTTAGTGAAGGATATTTGCCCATACCAGACAAGCTCACGAAGTTTCTCTGCATCTTACTTTGTGGAAAAGAACAGACACCCACCTTGCGTATTAATAGGTTGTCATGGTCTATTGCTCAAGACATTATCTCTGGTGTGACTGTATGTAAGGTGCTTCCTTTGGTTATAAAAACACTTACAGGAAATGTTGAGCTGATTAAAACATTGAATCGATTGGGACATTCATGTTCATATTCAGTTTTAGAAGAGATTGACACCGCACTCTGTCTTGAAAAGCTAGAGAACACAGATAACAATAGGCTCCCATTACCTTCAGATATCCATCCTGGTGTTCCTACAGTGCTAGCATTTGATAACATTGACAGACAAGAGGAGGTACACAGTGGTGCAGGAACTTCACATCGTGTGAATGGAATAATTGTACAGGCCAAATCGATGACATGTGCCCCACCTAAACCACAATTATCCATCAGAAAAAAGGACAAGAAGAGAACAATCAGATCCTCTGACATACCACTTCCTGTGTATACTGCAGGCAAAAAGAATGGTCCAGCACCAGTAACACCAGCTGACCTTTCTGAACTATTAAAGGATGCTGCTTGGAGGGCACAGCGGAGAAATATTCTATTTATAATAGAGCGAGCACAGGACCCAACAAATCAAACAGTAAGTTTGTGGACAGGCTTCAACATTTTAACCAGAGACAATATTCCAGTTGCATCAGACATAGTTGGGTACCTACCAACAATAAATGCCCCTGCAACAGAAATGACAACTGTACAGGAAATCCTCCATCAATCCATCACTATTCAGTCACCACTCCACCTAGACAGCATAGCAGTTGTCCTGGATCAAGCTTTGTTTGCTAAGGCAACAGAAATTGCATGGAAGTCTCCAGAAAAATATGGAAAGATTGTATTAATGATGGGGAATTTTCACACAATATGCAATTTTATGTCTACAATTGGAAAAATGTATGGTGATGCAGGACTACGGGATTTAGCTGTGGAATCTGGAGTTATTGCTGAGGGATCTATTAACAAAGTGCTAGAAGGAAAACAATACAACAGAGTAGTACGATTTCATAAGCTTATGTATGAAGCCTTAATGAGGCTTGCCTGGCATGCATTTCAGGAATGGCTAGAAGATAAACACCCTGATGCTCTACCATGTTTATCTGAAGCTAAAGGTGTACTAAATGAACTACATCAGAACATTTGTGCTTCAGTTTATCATGATGTATTGGAAAACAACTCTTGCAAAAGAGTCTTGCAGCTGTTCCATGAATATATGTGTGACATGAAAAACAAGGGTCCGTTGGCATCATACTGGATGACATAATAGAAATGGTTGAGACACTTCTTGGGCTCTTGCGAGCTGACAGGGAAGGTGACTGGCTGCTACATATAGCATGCATTAGTGAGGTAATTCCTTGGTGTTTTGCAATGGACGAAACCAACTATGCCAGATATCTCCCTGTGTACTATGCACAGGTGACTCATTTGAAGGAGAATTTTCCAAAGTTGTATGCTCATTTTCTTAATGGTGGATTTTCAGTACAACTCAGTTCAACTAATCCATTTGCACGCATTGCAGTAGACCAAACTACTGAAGAAACTGTCAACAAGGACACCCAAACTGCTGGTGGTACACGTGGATTTAGTCTTAAACCTGGAACCGTGTCTCGCTATTATTTAACAGCAGAACACCGAGCTGCTGCTGTGAGGCATTTACGGGAAAGAATATCCATCCATTGTTCAAGTCTAAGTCATCCAGACCTTGAAGTAACTCGCATTATGAGAGATGAAGCTGACGTATCATCACCAGTAGATCTGCTTGAAAATAACTGGATCAATCCTTTCCAGCAAGACCCCTTAGATGAAGTCAGCCTTTCCACTGGATCAGCTGCAGCCCCAGAGGTCTCCCAGGATTTATTGTCAGCAAAACCAAAGGGAGAGGAAGCGTACCTAAAGTTTCAAGTACAACGTCTACAGCAGGGGGAGGGATTCTATGATACCATAAACAGACTGAACCTGAAAACCTTCCACAACATGAAGAAAGGAAGAACTATCAAAGGAACAAAGACTGAAGTAATGCTCAAGGCAGATCGCCGGGTTTTTGGTAACATGCTTCTGATAGCACAGAACCGTAAGTTGGACATGTTTAATGTTTTCAGTCACCCTCTTGGTCCTCTACCTTGGGCACTAGCTAATGCTGATGGCACTATGAAGAAAACCAATAAGGCTGTTTTGGGGAAGCATTTGGAAGGAAAAGTATATCCAGCAGAAGAAATAAGTGAGCCTTATGCTACAATTATTGATGCCATGGCTCTCATTCAAAAGACCCAAGGAGAGAATCATACTTTTGATGAGTTATCAGATAAAGTGTTTAGCCAGATTCTATATGCAAGCCCAAAAAAGTAAAAGAATTGATATAGTGTTTGATATCTATACAGACCAATCAATCAAGACTGCTGAACGGGAAAGCCGTGGACATGGTTCACAGATGGGTATAGCATTTAAGCAGATTAGACCAGGCCATAAGATAAAGAATTGGAGGAGGCTGCTCACTTGTACAGAAAGCAAGAACAACCTGACTGCATTCCTGGCTGAAAGCTGGAAAGATCCAGAGAAAAGAGTGAAACTTGGAGAGAAAGTCATATTTGTAACATTTGGAAACAAATGTCTGAAACTCACCCAGAATGACTGTCAAATAGTTGAAGAACTGGCATCAAGTCAAGAAGAAGCTGATACTCGTTTGCTTCTACATGCTAAGCATGCAGGAGAAGAATTCAACTCACTGCTATTAATATCAGATGACACAGAGGTTTTAATCCTTTGTCTTGCTCTGAGCCATCTGATAAAGAGTCAAATATTCATAAGAAGGGGCACTAAACTGCGCATCAGACTGGTCGACACCAGCAAATTGAGTAGTGCTATTGGGGATGGTGTGAGACATGCGTTATTGGGCCTTCATGCATGGACTGGATGCGACACTATTAGTGCATTGGCTGGACAAGGCAAGATGAAGGCATTAAAACTAATCATTCAAAACAAGAAATATCAAGTGGCTTTCTCTGAACTTGGTTCAAGTTGGCAGCTTTCTAGTGCAATATTTGAACTCATTGAAGAATTCACATGTAAATTGTATTCGCGCAACACATAGCGTCTGAGAGTTAATCAACTAAGGTACGAAATGTTTCAGAGCCGCCAAGGGGATGTTGAATCAGGCCAGCTACCACCTTGCCAGAACACTTTGTACTAGCACACACTTCGTGCTAATTACCAGTCAGCCATTTGGAGGAATAGCCTTGAAAACTTCCCTTGTATTCCAAATCCAAATGATGATCATGGATGGACAATGAGTGAATGGAATCTGCTGATTCAGTGGATGACGACTATGCCAGCCCAAGAAGTTGTCCTCCGTTTAATGTCCTGTAAATGTTCCAGACAGTGTCAACCAGAAAACTGCTCATGCATTATAAATTGACTTAAATGCACAGCAGCCAGTAAGCTTACAGCATGTTCCAACATGGCTGATGAAGAAAAAGAAATGGAACTAGATTCTGAGAATTCCGAAAGTGATGAGGACTGAATATCAAATTCTGGATCAGGTACAAAAAGAGAACACTCATTTCATTATATGTAATGTGTGTTTTTAATATGCCATAATAAGTTTATAATATGTTGAATTTTACTCAAAACATAAAACAATTTACTAGGGACAATATGTTTGCCATAATATATACAAGTATATATATAATTCAATGTTGTAGATGGAGGGGAATATCTGAATGAGATTGCACTTGTCATTTGTATGTAAATATTTCATGTGGATTAGCAGATAATTTTACAAGGAGGTACTTAATAAGGCTAAGAGTCAGGTAATACGTAAGTAAGAACTAAACTTATGGATAAATACAAGGAAAATGAGAAAAAAAAGTTGAAAAAATGCAAAAATTTGTGGTTTTTTCTCATATTTTTTATGATGGGAAAATAAATCATGTTAAAAATTCACCCAAAAGTAAGTATTTCTCCTTGATAATCTTGTTTACTATAATATCAAACAATTAGATTTGGTCTGAAACAAAATTATGGAAGGCGGAAGGCAAATTTCTGACATCTGGTCAATTTTGATAAAAACGGCGGCCATCTTTAAAGATGGCTGTCATAAGGGTATTAAGCTGGACTTCTGAAATGTCCATCACATGTTTTCATGTACCTCAGACACTGAGCTAACTAAAAAACACAATGGCTATTAGTCCCCCTTGGTGGTAGTCAAATCCAAAATTTGAGTGTCTGGCTCATGGATACCTAAAATGAGATACCTAAAATGAAAGCGATCCTTAAATTCAAAAGATATGGAAAATATCATATATGAGATACTCACACAAACTGAAATCCTAAAGTTCAAAAGTT
>NC_090758.1:31993656-31996156 GCF_036898095.1 Palaemon carinicauda | reverse complement strand
AAAATAAGCTCAATGCATATGCAGATGATGCTACTCTCTTTGCATGAATACCATTTCTTGAATATATATCATTAGCAAAATCTAAGCAGATTAATGACACAAATATATATATATATATATATATATATATATATATATATATATATATATATATATAATATATATATATATATATATATATATATATATATACAAATATATATATATATATATATAATATATAATATATATATATATATATATATATATATATATATATATATACTTGTTCATATATGCGTATATATATATGTATGCATATATATATATATATATATATATATATATATATATAATATATATATATATATATTATATATATATATATATATATATATATAATTTACATATATACATATAGAGTATATGCGTGTATGTTATTTATTACTGATTATTAAACTGATCCTAAAATCCCAAAAATATTATATCCATTTTCTTGTCGCCACTGATCCCTTTACCGTAATTTTTTGACCATTAGAGTAAATAGCTTGATGTTCTTAAGAAGTAATTCCATCTCATGAAACTCTGGGGAAGCCTTTAAAAGAGATGAAGAATTAGGGATAATCCCCTTAGTAACAGAGAGAGAGAGAGAGGAGAGAGAGGGAGAGAGGAGAGGAGAGAGAGAGAGGGGAGAGAGAAGAGAGAGAGAGAGAGAGAGAGAGAGAGAGAGAGAGAGAGAGGAAGCCCTTAGAAACTCGTGTGTGTTCTCAGAAGATTCTTAAAACCCATCTTAATATCGAAGCAAGACAAGTTTTCAATGCCTTGCGCAAGTTGCGCAATCTTGCGGATAATCTCGCAAGTTTTTAAAAGACTTTTGTGGAAGCTTTTGATTTTCTTTCCTTACCACAAATGCAAGAGAGTAAGGGACTCTTTCTTCAGACACAGATAGCAGGAGATTTATATATGTTCTTTGAAGTCGAGATTTACCTTGTGTATAAACTGTTGGTTTTTGAAGTATGATATTTTCTATGAAAAAATAGTAACTTTTCATTATTTTTTATTATTTGTTATTTATTATTCATTATTCATTATTTATTTATTTATATTTATTATTTATTGTTATTGTTTATTGTTAATTATTTATTATTCATTATATATAATTTATTATTTATCATATATTTTCATTATCTCTTATCTATCATGTTTTATATAATCTATTACTTATTAATTATTATTTATTATTTATCATTTATTAATTATTAAAAACGACCTATGAAAACGTCCCTTCCTGGCAAATGTCTGACTTGGGTTCGAGTCCTGCTCAAGCTTGATAGTATCTTGTAGTGTCTATAACCCCTCTATCCTTCTGAACTAAGGATGAGGGGCTTTGGGGAGCCCGTATGTCATCAGCAGCCATTACCTGGCTCTCCCTAGTTCTACGTGGAGGGGAGGTTTGGGAGCTGATTATGTGTACACGTGGTCAGTGTCTATGTACATTCTTATTGTCCCTTGCCTCTGCCATTCATGAACGGCCTTTAAAACGTTTAATATTTCTTGAACATAGTTTCCTCTAATTATCAACTTAATGAGAGAGAGAGAGAGAGAGAGAGAGAGAGAGGAGAGAGATGGAGAGAGAGAGAGAGAGACTTTGCCAAGTATGATCCAATGTAAATGATATTGAAATCTTTGATAACTAATAAATATAGCAGATTTTATTGGACTTATTGTGGATTGCAGACTTTCAAATAAATCTGATAAGCTGTTTTAGGCAGTCATATACTCTTTACATAGTGTCTATTAGAAGCAAATTATGATTGTTTCTCCGAATTGACAATAGATGGCATTGCGATGTACTTTTCACTATTTAATGGGCCTATAAATGTAGAAATCTATAAAGAGGGTTTCAACCCCCATTTTCTTTCCAAATCTCTTTTATAAATGAATTTATTAAGATTTTTTATCTTGAATAAAATTTTCATAAGTGTAACTATATTTCATTTATATTACTTAACATCATTTAACATCTCTACTTCTATTTGAATCAAGTATGTATTTTTGTCACACATAAATAATTCATTTCTCTTTTTCTCTCAATGAATAATTAAAATAAAACAAGTGCATTTGAACTTCATAAATCATTAATAAGATTAAATGCTTTTTTAGTGGACCTAAATGGGAGCAGAGATTCTATCCCTAAGCTATAAATATTTTCATTAATATTTATGAATAAAATTCAATAATTCTAATGAAGTTTATAAATACATTATATGTATCGTCAGTAAAATAAGCTCTCTCTCTCTCTCTCTCTCTCTCTCTCTCTCTCTCTCTCTCTCTCTCTCTCTCTCTCTCTCTCTCTCTCTCTCTCTTAATTGATAAGTATTCTTTTTATTTCTTCAATTAATATATTATATGTAATCAAAATAATTCAAATATATATTGTATAAACTGTATATGTATATATATACATATATATGTATATATATATATATATATATATATATATATATATATATATATATAT
>NC_090758.1:31981156-31988656 GCF_036898095.1 Palaemon carinicauda | reverse complement strand
TGCGCTGTCTCCAAGGATGATCTCCGGTATTGGGACCCTCAGGTATGTACTGTGTGCACTAACCTGATTACTGAGGCCTTTGATTCCCCTAGGACGGCAGAATCAAGGGATATAGCAAGGGAGAAGCTTCGTACCTGGGTAAGGGGCTTCCAAAAGAACACCTCTGGCCCTTATCTTCCAAGTGAGAAGATAAGGGCGTATCTTTTCCCTAAGGCATCAGCTGATGCAGTGATTCCCCAGCCTCAAGAGGAGATCCCCCAAAGTCAGATCCAGGTGGATGCTGAAGTCGCGGTCGCGATGCAAGACATCCAGTTAGATGACAGGATGTCTGACGTGGACGAGCGTTTGGAGGAAGACCTCCTGGCAGAAGGCCAGGATGAAGTTCAAGCCCCAGACGTCGTAGAGGAAGAGGTCGACGAGGTGTCGGCTACTCCGGTTCAGATTCCGGAGCCTATTCCCTCAACATCGGCCGGTCTCCCAGTAGAGCTGGGACAGGCCCTCTCTTCTATTGTTGGAATGATCCAACAAATGCAGAAGGAGAATCAGGAGAAGGCGGCTGCTATGGAACTGCGGATGCAGAGCCTTGCAGAATCACATGGGCCCCAGTAAAGGCTCAATGTGAAAGACCTTCCCTTGTGCTCGGATGCTAACCCATGGAGGTATGCTGAGCACATGCCGATGACGACTGGAAAGATCGTCATCTCGGATAAGCTGTGCTCAGTTCCCCTAGAGGAGGTGGAATTCTGGCCCAGCAAGGCATCATATCCGGACTGTTATGTCCGGCTGAGGAAGGAACCCGCTTCAAAGGAGGAGACAGAGCCGAAGGAGGTCATAGTGATGGACCATGCTAAGGCTCAAGCTCTACTTTCATCCTCGATGAAAGAGAGGGGCTTCTCTAACTCAAAGGTAGCTGCATTGACCAAGAAGCTCCCTTCCTTTGTGTCCTCTCCTGCTAGAGCCTTCCCCTTTTTACAGAAAGGGTTTGCGGCTGTACTAAAAGCAGTCGAGGCCGGCAAGCCTTGCCCCTCCCTGGAGGAGTGTAAACCCTTGTCGCTGGCCCTGCCTATGGACCACAAAGACTGGAAGGACGTCCATCTTACGTTCTCAGTTGGAAAGTTGGAGGCTGATATTGCCGGACGGCAGTTCGACGAGGACCTACCCAAGCTGTCTGACTTTCTTTTGTGAAGAGAGTTCGAAACAAAAAAAAAAAACTGGCTGCCTCAATATCTCTTCAGACTACTCTTGAGACGACGGCAAGTGACCCCAAGGTCCATGAAATGTTCATGGTGGTGGCTAAGACTCATCTGGCCACAGTGACGAGGGACCTTTATGGCTTCGTCAAGGCGAGGAGAGCTTGCAGGGAGTTCGTGTTCACCGCGGCTACGGTGAGGCACGAGCCAAGGAAATTAATCTCCTCCAACATTTGGGGAAAAGACCTTTTCTCTACCGATTTGGTCAAAGAAGTTGTTGATAAGGCCGCCTTGGAGAATAGAAACCTTCTCCAGAAGTGGGGCCTGGCTATCAAAAGAAAGTCTTCCCTGGATGAGGGTCCTCAACCAAAGAGGAAGACTATGAGGACTAGGCTACCGTCTCGGCCAGCCAAGCCCTTTAGACAGGAACAGCAACTGCAATTGCCATTGCCTCCAGTGCCCCAGATGGTGGCACAAACCCCGACCACTTTTCAGTGGGTACCCCAGGCTGTGTCGACACAGTCCACGGCATTCCCCCCAACGTTCGAAGGGCAGTCTTCTTCCTTTCGAGCAAAGCCTAGAGGAGCAGCCAGAGGCTGGTCTAGGCGCCCCTCAAGGGGAAGGGGATTCAGGGGTGGTCGTTGTCAGGGAGGCAAGACCTCAGGACGGCAGTCCAAGTGAAATGATACCGGTAGGAGGGAGACTTCTGAAATTTTGGGATCGATGGACCTTCGATCCCTGGGCCCACAGCCTACTCAAGAATGGACTGGGCTGGAGCTGGTACAGCACTCCACCCCCGTGCCTTCGGTTTTTCCAACACTCCACCCCCGTTCTGGAGGAGTAAGTTCAAGAACTGTTGGAGAAAAATGTGATCCGAAAGGTGAAGTCCATCAAATTCCAAGGGAGGCTGTTTTGTGTTCCCAAGAAAGACTCGGAAAAGCTCAGAGTCATTCTGGACTTGTCGCCACTCAACAAATTCATAGTGAATTGCAAATTCAAAATGCTAACACTGCAACACATAAGGACCTTACAGCCCAAGAGGGCATACTCCGTCTCTATAGACTTGTAAGACGCCTATTGGCACATCCCAATCAGCCGTCGACTCTCCCCCTACCTAGGGTTCAGGCTACAACGAAAACTATACGCCTTCAGAGCCATGCCATTCGGGCTAAACATAGCCCCAAGGATTTTCACGAAGCTTGCGAGCGCAGCTCTCAAACAATTACGCCTAAAGGGAATTCAGGTAGTAGCCTACCTGGACAACTGGCTGGTGTGGGCAGCATCCGAGACAGAATGCTTGCAAGCTTCCAGTCAAGTGATCCAGTTCCTAGAGTACCTAGGCTTCAAGATCAACAGAAAAAAGTCTCGACTTTCTCCATCTCAAAAGTTCCAGTGGCTGGGATTCCACTGGGACCTTTTGTCACACTGTTTTCTCCATCCCGGCGAAGAAAAGGAAGGAGATAGCGGGTTCTGTCAAGAGACTTCTAGATTCCGAAAGGATATTAAGACGCGAACAGGAGAGGGTACTGGGCTCTCTCCAGTTTGCTTTGGTGACAGACCCAGTGCTAAGAGCACAGCTAAAGGATGCATCCGGAGTTTGGAGAAGTTATGCATCAAACGCGCGAAGAGATCTGAGAAGACCAGTTCCGCTTCGGCTACGTACTCTTCTCAGGCCTTGGTCCCAAGCCAGACATCTAAAGAAGTCGGTTCTTCTTCAGCCACCTCCCCCGTCGATGACGATTCACTCAGACGCCTCAAAGGAGGGATGGGGAGGTCACTCTCATCGGAAAAAAGTCCAGGGGACTTGGTCCAAGCTATTCAGGACCTTTCACATAAACTTTCTAGAAGCTATGGCAGTGCTCCTTACCTTAACCCTGGATAGGTACGATGGGTCGTTTGCGACCCCGAGCGTCAAAAAAAAACAGGTTTTTCTCACGTGACTCACCCCCGTGACTGAATTTGTGGGTGATCGACCTGCAGGAGGTGTCTCCCCTACACGCTCTAGTAGTGTCCAGATGTGCATTGCTGTAGCTGTACTCCTTCCCCGATTTCTGAGACGCGTCGGGGTCGTTCGCGTCCGAGTTCTCCCTTCTAAGGTAGTTTGCATAATTATCAAAGTTATTACGTATTATGAAATTGTCGTAGAATGGTGCAACTTGTATAGGTTATCAGTTGTGGAAAGTCTTGGTGGATTGTTTGGCTACCATGTGCATGTTTTTTTTTTTAGTTAAAAGGTCGTTCATCACCACGAGGACCATTTTACCGCGAGTGCCCCTTTTTCATTTTTTTTCATTTTTTTGCCAAGTCATTTTTCCGTAAGATATTGCCAAATAGTGTCGTAAAACTTTTGCTTGTTTAGTGTTGGAAAGTGTGTCTAGATGATCTGGCTACCCATGCATGACTTTGTTTTTGTCAGATACGACGTAGTTATTGGTATATTGGGTATTTAACTGCGGTTGCCAATTTCTGTTTTTTTTCAATATTTGTAAAAATTTACTACGTAGTAAGGAATTGCCGTATATTATTGATTTTTTTTTCATGTTTATGTGTTAGAAAGTGTGCCTTGATGGTTGGGCTAACACGTGCATGTCTTTTTTTTTTATCTGAGATGCCGTATATTAGAATGTTGGGCATTTTTCCGCGAGTGCCCCTTTTTATTTGTTTTGCATTTTTTTGCTTAGTCATGTTACCGTAAGGAATTGGCAAGTAGTGTCGCAAAACTTATATTTTTATACTGTTGGAAAGTGTTTCTAGATGATCTGGCTACCCATGCCTATTTTTTTTTTAGCCAGATATGGCGTATATATAAGTATGTGTTCGATTTTCCTGTGATTGCCATTTTTTCGTTTTTTCCCATTTCTTTCAAAATTACTACGTACTAAGGAACTATCACAGAGTAATATTTCATTTATATGTTTATTTGTCGGAAAATATGCCTTGATGGTTTGCCTAGCACGTGGCTGAAATTTTTTTTTTCTGAAATGCCGTATATTAGAATGGCCATTTTTCCACGAGTGCCCCTTTTTATTTGTTTTGCATTTTTTTGCTTAGTCATGTTACCGTAAGGAATTGGCAAGTAGTGTCGCAAAACTTATAATTTTATAGTGTTGGAAAGTGTTTCTAGATGATCTGGCTACCCATGCCTATCTTCTTTTTTTAGCCAGATATGGCGTATATATAGGTATGTGTTCGATTTTCCTGTGATTGCCATTTTTTCGTTTTTTCCCATTTCTTTCAAAATTACTACGTACTAAGGAACTATCACAGAGTAATTATTCATTTAGATGTTTATTTGTCGGAAAATGTGCCTTGATGGTTTGCCTAGCACGTGGCTGAATTTTTTTTTTCTGAAATGCCGTATATTAGAATGTTAGCCATTTTTCCGCGAGTGCCCCTTTTTATTTGTTTTGCATTTTTTTGCTTAGTCATGTTACCGTAAGGATTTGGCAAGTAGTGTCGCAAAACTTATATTTTTATAGTGTTGGAAAGTGTTTCTAGATGATCTGGCTACCCATGCCTATCTTTTTTTTAGCCAGATATGGCGTATATATAGGT
Organism: Palaemon carinicauda; assembly: GCF_036898095.1. Taxonomy (NCBI): domain Eukaryota; kingdom Metazoa; phylum Arthropoda; class Malacostraca; order Decapoda; family Palaemonidae; genus Palaemon; species Palaemon carinicauda. The sequence continues at coordinate 31,983,911 of NC_090758.1, read as the reverse complement.
ATGTGTTCGATTTTCCGGTGATTGCCATTTTTTCGTTTTTTTCCAATTCTTTCAAAATTACTACGTACTAAGGAACTATCACAGAGTAATGATTCCTCTAGATGTTTATTTGTCGGAAAATTTTGTTTACTTTTTTTTTGATTGAATATCATCAAATTTTTTTAGCTAAAATATTGTTTTACATTTTTTATTTTCGATTTTATTTCCCTTCAAAAAAATTTTTTTGGGTCAGAATTTTAATTTTATAGTCGTAAAATAATCGACAATTATCCAGCAACCCACCATACAATTTTTATGCATATCCAATAATAATTAGATTAGTAAATAACACCTTGAAATTGACATACCCTTCCTACATTTCAAGTGGCAGATTAGGGAGTCTGAGTCAGTGTGGTTGGCGGCCATTTTGTGGACATATCCGAAGCGTAAGCTGCCCTATCTATATATATTCTTGTTCCTTATAGAATTTGTGATATTTTGGTATATTTTTACCTGCATAAATATCATATTATATATTAAATATAAATATTTTTTTACGAAATTTCTAAGTACTCAAAAAATTACCATTAGATATGGCCCCTGATATAAATGTAATTTACAAAATAATGAAGATTTTTTTACACATTTCTATTTTAGGATAACATATGTTTATTCTCTAAAAAAATTAGCCACTTCCTATTTCATTTGGGTACCCAAAAAAATTCATGAAATTTGGACAAATTTTTTTGGCCAAAAAAAGTTACCCTTTTTTTCTCATTTCAGATCTTCACCTCCATGGGTCTGACTTCATCCAAAATACATCAAGATGTGTCCTAAACATTCAAGAATCAATTCCTAAAAGGATTTGTGTATATATGTAGAAACTTTTTTTATGAATTTTTATGTCAGGTCTTTTTTTTTTCTACTTAATTTTTTAAAATATTTATAATAAATAGTTTTTCTGCAGATGAGTAGTATTTATCTTTACAGTTGTTTTAAGCATTCATTGAAGTTTTTTTTGGCAAAAGAAAAAAGGAGGTTACTGCAAAAACTGATTTTTCAAGAATTTTTTTTGGCGTCGGGGTCGTTCGCGTCCGAGTATACCCTTAAAGGGGTGTCTGAGGAGCGTACCTATCCAGGGTTAAAGAAAGTCTCCCCGCGTCACTCGATCCACAATAGTTTGGTGATGGACAGCGAGGTAGTTGTAAGATGCTTGAATCGACAAGGGTCGAGGTCACCACCTCTCAACCAGGTGATGTTGGCCATTTTCCGATTGGCGGAAAAGAAGAAGTGGTACCTGTCGGCAGTTCACCTTCAAGGAGTCCGCAACGTGACAGCGGACGCTCTATCCAGGTTCACACCGATAGAGTCGGAATGGTCCTTAGACGCAGGATCATTCTCCTTCATTCTGAATCAAGTCCCAGAACTGCAGATAGACCTCTTTGCGATGAAAGACAACAAGAAGTTGCCCCTGTACGTGTCCCCGTACGAGGACCCCTTAGCGGAAGCAGTGGACGCGATGTCCATCAACTGGAACAGATGGTCCAGGATTTATCTGTTCCCTCCTCACAACCTTTTGTTGAGGGTCCTCAACAAACTGAGATCCTTCAAGGGGGTAGCGGCAATAGTGGCCCACAAGTGGCCGAACAGCGTGTGGTTCCCCTTTGCATTGGAACTACAGCTGAAGTTTGTGCCGCTACCACATCCAGTTCTGACTCAGCGAGTCCAGAAGTCGACTGTCTGCGCTTCATTACAGAAAACCCGGACCCTGCAGCTCATGATTTTCTCTCCCTAGCGGTGAGAAAGCGTTTCGGGATTTCGAAAGCCAGCATAGACTTCCTACAGGAATATAAGTGCAAATCTACTAGAAGGCAATATGAGTCATCTTGGAGAAAATGGGTGGCCTTTGTCAAGGCGAAGAGTCCGCAGGAGATCTCGACAGACTTCTGCTTATCTTTCTTCATCCACCTCCATGGTCAAGGGTTGGCAGCTAACACGATTTCAGCGTGTAAGTCTGCTTTGACAAGACCCATTCTATATGCCTTCCAGGTCGACCTAGGTAACGAGATCTTTAATAAAGTTCCGAAAGCCTGCGCTAGGCTCAGACCTTCAGCACCTCCAAAGCCCATTTCATGGTCTTTAGACAAAGTTCTTCATTTCGCTTCTCTGTTGAGCAATGAAGAGTGTGCGTTAAAGGATTTGACACAAAAAGTTATTTTCCTATTTGCACTCGCGTCCGGGGCCAGGGTTAGTGAGATCATAGCCCTCTCGAAAGAGGCAGGTTGTGTTCAGTTCCTGGATGGGGGAGAACTGAACCTGTTTTCGGATCCTACGTTTCTCGCCAAGAATGAGTTACCTACCAACAGGTGGGGTCCCTGGAGAATCTGCCCTCTGAAAGAAGATGCATCTCTATGTCCAGTAGAATGCCTAAAGGTCTATCTTCGTAGAACTTCAGACTTCAAGGGTGGTTAACTATTCAGGGGAGAAACATCAGGCTCAAATTTATATCTGAATCAACTCAGAGCGAAAATCACATATTTCCTTCGCAGAGCGGATCCTGACAGTACACCCGCAGGTCACGATCCTAGGATAGTTGCCTTATCCTTAAATTTCTTTAATTGTATGGATTTTGAACATCTCCGTTCATACACTGGCTGGAAGTCTTCCAGAGTGTTCTTTCGCCACTATGCGAAGCAAGTAGAGGAATTAAAGAGATCTGTGGTAGCAGTGGGTCGCGTTGTTAACCCTACTGTTTAACTCTGCGAGGAACAGTGGC
>NC_090758.1:31934040-31946540 GCF_036898095.1 Palaemon carinicauda | reverse complement strand
ATGCTTATATTATACAGTCAGTTTTTAGCTCGGTGATTTCGACACGGGTCGAGGGTACCGATCTTGCCCTTCGTGAGGCTTCGTAGCCTAGAAGTCTGGCACTAGTACTTTCATGCATGATATATGTTTTTCCGAATGTTATATTATTGAAGCTATAGGCAAATATTTTATACATGTAAGATATTGTTGAATATTTTTCCAAGATTGTATACGAGAGAGTTTCGGTGATTTAGGTAATCAATTCTCATCTTACCTAGCTAGTAATATAGGTACAGCAGTATACTTTCGCACATCGCCGATTGTTCTTTTCTCCTCTGGAGGCTAAGTTCAATCCCTCTCTCCCTCTGTAAGCCTTTGGCTTAATCCTAGTGGTTCTATCTGTATAATAATTCAGGTATAACTATTCTAGGATATGCCTCTCTTGACCTGATAACCAGAGTGACTGGTTTTTTGGGTTAGGGCAGAACATCAGAGTTTCTAGTCTGTGGTCTACTTCTTCCTAGCATAGAGAATGAGTCTCCTTTGCTAAGTTAGGGGTGGACACAGGAAGCTTTGCTTCCCTAGTCCATGTTGGAAGGATTCTGTAAGAGATGATTCCTTCCTCTAGTGGCCTAGCAGACTGTCCTGTGTTGTTTTTCTCGGGCTGGAGAATAAGTTTTCTCTGTTGCCCGGCGAAATAACTTCACCTAACTTTGTTCTGGTTGGGGGGAGTTTAGCAAGTATTGCCAGTCTTCCTCCCTAATAGACAACTCTTGGTTAGGATGAGCTTCCCTAACGGCTGAGTGTGTCTTCTTCTTGAACGAAGTCTATAGGACCCTTATTCCTTCCCCACTTCGCTTTCTTTTATTTTCTTTTGGCCGCAGTCCTACTCCCGTACCTAGTATAAGGGGCTGCCGCCTATTATTTTAAGATAGTATATCTGAACTATACAGAGTTAGTTGCCGGCCGTCCCGTGCAGGCGCACGCCGGCACAACAGCAGGCGATGTACAGTAGTTGCTGCATTCGTAATGTAGTACACACTGCATTAGCAGAAACTGCTGTACAGTGCTTGTGATAACACTAAAAGTTCTTCATCATACTTAATGTTATCTTGTACTGCCTTTTGTTGAGACCGTACAATACATAGCAAGTAATTTTTTTCTCTATTCTTTCTATCCTCTATATTAAAACTTTATCTCAAGGTGTGAACTACACCTTAAATTTCCGTTTAGCATATTACATAAGGTATTCTAGAATAGAATTAACCTTAGTTTTAATATCTCGGGAGGTTTCAGCAATTGACTGGACAGGAAATACAAGTATGTGTGTTTCCTTCTTTCTTTTATAGCTTTTCTATATAAGCTAAATGTTTCAATATAAGTAAAAGCCTTCACTTGATACTCATGGATTTTTCTTCTCTTTACAGGAGGACCATCCGAAGTGAAGGAGTGTGTTCTGCAATGTCCGCAGTAAGAACTTCTGTGGACATCAATATTGCAGGAGGCACGTAGCATGCGCAGCCTCCAGAGGTGATCTCAGCTATTGAAACCATCAGGTTTGTACAGTTTGTTCTAACCTGATGACCGAGGCTTTTGATGACCCTAAGTCAACGGAGTCAAGGGATTCTACCTTCCAAATGAGAAGATGAGGGTCTACCTTTTCCCAAAAGCATCGGCTGATGCAATCATCCCCAGCCTCAGGTGGAGATACCAATGGCCCAGAATCCGGAAGATTCTGAAGTCTCAGCCGCCCTTCAAGACATCCAATTGGACGATAGGATGTCGGAGGTGTCGGATTCTACGGAGAAGGACCTTCTAGGAGAAGGTCAGGAGGAAGAGCTGTTCCAGGCTCCTCAAGTAGAAGAGGAAGAAATCGACGAAGTGTCGGTTACATCGGTTCCGGACCCAGAACCTATTCTGTCTACATCGTCTGCTATCCCAGATGAACTGGGAAGGACTCTTTCTTCCATTACTGAGATGATCCAACAAATTCAAAGGAAGAATGATGAGAAGGAAGCTGCAATGAAACTGGAGCCATGTAGACTTGCAGCATCACGTGGGTCTCAGAAGCGGCTCAGCGTGAAGGATCTTCCTTTGTGCTCGGATACCAATCCTTGGAGGTATGATGAACACATGCCGATGACAACCGGGAAGATCGTGATCTCAGAAAAGTTGGGAACAATTCCCCTGAAAGAAGTGGAATTTTGGCCCAACAAAGATTCTTATCCGGACTGCTATGTCCGTCTTAGGAAGGAACCAGCCTCAAAGGAGGAGACGGAGCCAAAGGAGGTCATAGTTTTTGACCATAGTAAAGCTCAGACGTTACTAGCGAGCTCCATGAAAGAGAGGGGCTTCACTAACTCAAAGTAAGAAGCTTCCCTCCTTTGTGGCCTCTCCTACCAGAACCTTTCCCTTCTTGGAAAAGGGATATAAGGCAGCCTTAAAGGTGGTGGAGGCAGGGAAACCCTGCCCCTCCTTAGAGGAGTGCAAGCCGTTATCTCTAACCTTGCCCTTGGACCAAGAAGACTGGAAGGACGTACACCCTACCTTCTCAGTCGGGAAACTGGAAGCTGATATTGCTGAACACCAGTTCGATGAGGGACTTTAAAAACTCTCAGAGGTTCTCTTGCGTAGAGAGCAAGAGACAAAGGAAAGACTTGCGGCATCGATGTCGTTGCAAACGACACTAGAAACGATGACAAGTGACCCCAAGATCCAGGACATGTTCATGGTTTTGGCCAAAACCCATCTGGCCACAGATACGAAGGATCTTTATAGCTTTATTAAAGCTAGGAGATCCTGTAGAGAGTTCGTGTTCGCCTCGGCTGCGGTGAGGCACGACCCAAGGAAACTGATCTCTCGTATTTGGGGTAAAGACCTATTTCCCAAAGAAGTGGTTAAAGAGGTAGTAGACAAGGCCGCCACAGAGAATAGGAACCTTCTCAAAAAGTGGGGCTTAGATCTCAAGAGAAAGTCTTCTCAGGATGAGGGTCCCCAACCCAAGAGGAAGACAAAAAGGCCTAGGCCATCCTCTCGGCCGGCTAAACCCTACCGACAGCAACAACAACAACTTCCTGTAACCGCGGTGCCTCAGATAGTGGCACAACCTCCAACCACGTACCAGCTGGTACCTCAACAAGTGGCGACACAGTCGCCAGTTCTTAACCCAGCCTTCGAAAGGCAGACTTCTTCCTTTCGTTCGAGAGCTAGAGGAACAGCCAGAGGTTATTCTAGACGCCCTTCAGGAGGAAGGGGATACAGGGGAGGACGCGGTCGAGGAGGCAAGGCCTCAGGTCCACAACAGCAGAAGTAAGATGCCTCCAGTAGCAGGCAGATTACAGCTATTTAGGGATCGCTGGCCCTTAGATCCCTGGGCCCACAGCCTAATTAAAAATGGACTAGGTTGGAGCTGGAGCAGTCCTCCACCTCAATTTCCTCAATTTTTCCAACACTCAACCACCGTTCTGGAAGAATATGTCCGAGAACTTGTAGACAAAAGAGTAATCCGGAAGGTTAAGTCCATAAAATTCCAAGGAAGGCTGTTATGTGTTCCAAAGAAGGACTCAGAAAAAATCAGAGTTATTCTAGTCTTGTCACCACTCAACAAGTTCATAGTGAACTACAAGTTCAGAAGGCTCACACTTCAGCACATAAAGACCCTACTGCCCAGAAGGGCATTTACTGTCTCTATAGACTTGTCTGACGCTTATTGGCACGTTCCAATTAATCATCACCTCTCCTCCTACCTACGCTTCAAGTTACATAGAAAACTTTACGCCTTCAGAGCCATGCCTAAACATAGCCCCAAGGATTTTCACGAAGCTCGCTAACGCAGCCGTTCATCAATTACGCCTAAAGGGGGTCCAAGTAGCAGCCTACTTGGACGACTGGCTGGTGTGGGCAGCATCCAGGACAGAATGCATGCAAGCTTCTAAGATAGTGATCCAGTTCCTGGAACATCTGGGATTCAAGATCAACATCAAAAAGTTTCGTCTTTCTCCAGCTCAAAAATTTCAGTGGTTGGGAATCCACTGGAATTTGGAGTCACATCGGCTTTCCATTCCTAGTAAAAAGAGGAAAGAAATAGCAGGATCTGTCGAGAGACTATTGAAATCCAAACGGATATTAAGACGCGAACAGGAGAAAGTGCTGGGCTCTCTACAGTTTGCTTCGATAACAGATCCAGTGCTAAGAGCACAGCTTAAGGATGCAACAGGAGTCTGAAGAAAATACGCATCAAACGCGCGAAGAGATCCAAGTGACTTTGGCCATATTCCGTTTGGCGGAAAGGAAGAAATGGCACCTGTCAGCAGTTCACATTCAAGGGTTCCGTAATGTGACAGCAGAAGCTCTATCTAGGTTTACACCTATAGAGTCAGAATGGTCCCTTGACGCAGAATCGTTCTCCTTCATCTCGAGTCAAGTCCCAGAGCTGCAGATAGACCTCTTTGCGACGAAAGACAACAAGAAAATAGATCATTACGTGTCCCCTGACGAGGAGTCGTCAGCGGAGGCAGTGGACGCTAAGGTCTTCGATAAGCTGAGATCCTTCAAAGGGAAAGCAGCAATAGTAGCCCACAAGTGGCCAAATAGCGTGTGGTTCCCTCTGGCATTGGAACTATAACTAAAATTCGTACCACCACCGGATCCATCCCTGTCTCAGCGACTACAAAAGTCGACTGTCTTCGCTCCATCACAGAAAACACGGAACCTACATCTCATGATTTTCTCTCCTTAGCGATGAGAAAAAGATTCGGTGTTTAAAAGTCAGTTTAGACTTTAGGAGGAAACCAGAAGACATTATGAGGTTTCAGGAAGAAATAGCTATCCTTTGTCAAGGCGAAGAAACCAAAAAAAAATCCCGACAGATTCCTATTTATCATTCTTCATTCACCTTCATGTGCAAGGTTTAGCAGCCAACACAATTCTATTGTTCAAGCCTGCCTTGACAAGTCAGATAGCATATGCCTTATAGGTCGACCTTTCTTACAACGTTCTTAATGAACCAGCCCTCCAGCGCTTCCAAAGACCCTTTGCATGGTCATTAGATATGATTCCTCATCGTGTATAAATAACGAACAATGAGGAATGTGCCTAGAAGGTTTTGAATTTAAGTCATATTTCTGTTTGTACTCGCTTTGGGGGCCAGAGTTATGAAATAGTGGCTCTCTAGAGAGGAAGGCCACGTCCAGTTCTTGGAGGGAGAACTGAATCTATTTCCAGACCCAACGTTTCTTACCAAGAACAAGCTACCCACCAACAGGTGGGGGTCCCTAGAGAATCTGCCCTCTGAAGGAAGATGCATCTTCATGTCCAGTGGAGTAGCTAATGGTCTATCTTCAGAGAACTTCAGACTTTATGGGAGAACAGCTGTTCAAAGGAGAAACCCTGGGTTCAAAGTAATCTATAACTATGGGCGAAATTCATCAGTGTTATTCGCAGAACGGATCCAATCAGTACACCCGTTAGTCATGATCCAGGGAAAGTTGCCTCTTTCATAAAATTTCCTTAATTATATGGACTTTGAACATCCTTGTTTGCACACCGGCTGGTAGTCATCCAAGGCGTTCTTTATGCACTATGCGAAGCAAGTGGAGCAACTTATGAGATCTGTGGTAGCAGCAGGTAGAATTCTTTAACCTTCTGTTTTAAGTCTGCGAGGAACAGTGTAATCAATTTGGGACGATTAATTAAGAGGGTGCGCGTGTAGTCACTGTGTGTTACTACACGCTGAGCGATAGGCCACGAAAGTGTCCTTACGAACTGTTCCATTGACGTCGGTAATCTATAGCATAATACGGACACTTGTGCCAAGCGTTTTCTACTCTAGTGTATGTAAACAGTATACAGACTATATCATTATTATTAATAATTCAATTGGAGTGGCAAATATGTTTCCTAGTAGATGAAACAATATTTTCTGTTGACTGTTTTTCTTTATGCTTTTACGCATATCGTCCACATTTTATAAATTTTATAAATGTTGATCTGATATGTACGTTTATTAAATTTTAATAAACTAGTTGATGGTGAACACTGCGTCTTATTCGCCCATACTCATTTTATTAGAAATGTACTGTGCATTAAGATTAAAATTTGGATATTTTTATCATGGTATGTCTTTTGAGACTGTTCCCTGAATCAAGCAAAAGTCCACTCACTCTAACCCCTCCTTGGAAGGGTTGACGTGGTACCCTAACGGGTTGGTGGCAAAGAGGCAAAATTTGTTTCTATGCGGATACAACCATTATCCAATAGTTTATAAGAGTAGTCACATTGGGGAAGGTGTCACAAATTCATTCTGACATTGGTGACTCTTATACAAACTTTGCTTTATATTGTATAGGGCGATACCACTATACAAGCTCGTCATTTTGTCATCCATAAATTTTTATGTACTCCTCGAGACTTTTCCAGAGTCTAGTACGACTCTTCCCTGTAGGGGGCAGGAAGCACTAACATAGTTCATGCTTAGATGAAATCATGTATGACGGTAACGTCATAGGTGTCTCGGTCTAGACCGACCAAGAAAATACTTTCTTGAGAGTACGGCACTGATTGAGAATCCACAGATACAGTAATGCTCTGGTAAACTTCCATCAGGAGGACATGGCCTGAGCCCAAAAAACGGATTTTGAGCAAAGCGAAGAATCTATTTTTGGGTGAGGTAGCCATGTCGTCCTGATGGACCCGCCCCTCCTTTTATTGTAAAAGGGCCTGTTGACCCTTCCCTATAGTACAGTATCTGTAAAACCTCGTATATCGCTACAAGGAATAAAGAGGGCGCTACCGCCTTCATCAGATACACACTGGAAACGGGATAGGAGATATGCCTTTGGAGCGGCTCTCTTTTCATTCTCGTTTCCGATTCTTGTCACTATACCCCCTCAAAGCGTTAATACTGTTCGGGGTGAAGATAGCTATGTGACGTGTCAAGAATACGTCCTCTGATATTATGCAATATCCCTGTGAGATTATTTATGGATATTCGCTGCAGGAGTTAGAATTCTGGATACCTTAAGGTAAAATTCTCTGGGAGTATCACTGTAGTCAAATATACCCTAGAAAGATACCAATTAGGAACTTCCATCAGGATGACATGGCTACCTCACCCAAAAATAGATTGTTTGCTTTGCTCAAAATCCGTTATATATATATATATATATATATATATATAAATATATATACATATATATATATATATATATATGTATATATATATATATATATATGTATATATATATATATATATGTGTGTGTGTGTGTGGTTGTGCGTGTGTACCTGTATAAATATATATATATATATATATATATTCATATATATATATATATATATATATGTATATATATATATATATATATGTTAATATAAATTATTCTTATAACTCTGTAAAAATTTAAAATATCACAACAAAAGTTTATCATAACAACAAAATAACTAATTATATATTCCTAAGAATAAAATAGAAAACATAAATTAAGCTATATTATCTTACTGTCTGGAAAAGAAATTCCTTACATAACTTCAAGTAATATTTTGGAAATCCTGTTACTTCCATTTCACGTGAAACAATTTCCAAAAAAAAAAGAAAAAAATTATGACAAATTCAGAATTTATGATGATTTTACTCTCTCTCTCTCTCTCTCTCTCTCTCTCTCTCTCTCTCTCTCTCTCTGTTTTTAATTTGGGAATATTTTATATAACTTCTTTTAGTCTTATTTCCTCTCTTTCTTCTTTTTTTGGAGAGAGAATATTTCGAGACCACAAAAATCGTACAGTAATATTGCTAAAAATAAAAATAAAAACATTTATAGCCTCCATACTTAAAATTATCATATTGAACTTAATTAGATTTATAAATATCTATGAATAATACCTTTAGGAAAACTAAAAAAATTCCATGATATTGAATACAAACAAAAGAATAGAATTATTTCCGAATGATAAACTATATTATGAAATTATATCCAAATGATAAGCTACAAAATGGAATTACTACAAATGATAAACTAGAAAAGAAAATGATAAAAATAATGAACTAGAAAAAAGAGTTGCATACAAATGATATACTAGAAAATAGAATTATATCCACATTATAACCTAAACTTTAGAAGTATATCCAATTGATTGACTATGATATAGAATGAAATCCAAATGATAAACTATAATATAAAATTAAATCTAAATGATAAACTAGATAATAGAATTATCCTCAAATGATAAACAAGAAAATAAAATTACATCCAAATGATAAACTAGGAAATAGAATTATACCAAAATGACAACTAGAAAATAATATTATATCCAAATGATTAACTATCAAAGAAAGTAACTAGTGACCTATCTCACCTGTTTCCCGTTGATCTGCCAGGTCAGCTGAGCCGGTAGAAGTGACCTGACTGATGTGCAGGTCAATCTGGCCAGGTCACCTATGAGGTACTCATGTTGTGTACCGTGGATGAGCAGTTTTTCCTGTGGCACGACTGAGTGGAGAGAAAAATATAGTTAGATTTCATGTTTCATGGGTCAGGAATTGAGAGAGAGAGAGAGAGAGAGAGAGAGAGAGAGAGAGAGAGAGAGAGAAGATCCTATTAAGTATAGAATATATTTTTGGTTACATGTTAATGATAATAATAATAATAATAATAATAATAATCATAATAATAATAATAATAATAATAATAATAATAATAATAATAATAATAATAATGTTAAAAAAAATAATAATGATTAATATCATTATCATTATTGTCACCATTATTATCATAATTTTTGGGCAGTAGACCCTCTTTCAGGCAAGTTTTATTAAAAATAATGACTGCCTCAGTTGCATTGATCCTATACTCTGTCTTCTCAATGATTCTTATTATCTTCTTTTCAGAATTAATACAGAGAGCTAGTAATTGTGAAAAATTCATCTTTCATGGCAGGTAGTCAAATTCAGGGATATGTGGCGAATCAGGGTTTTCATGTAAAGTTAAGAAGTTAGGTAAAATTTACAAGTCGGGTAAAAGAATACAGTGAACAAGCTACGCATTTTGGGAGTGCAGCCTCCCCTCCTCAGGCTAGAGTGGTTGAAACGATGCTAGCTACGTCCTTATATGTGGCAATTCCGGCTTAGGTAGACAGGCAGCAAATTTACTTTGGTTGCCTCGGGAATCGTGGCTGGAGTAAATAGTGTTGTTGATAGAATGACGGTTCTTCATTGGCTAAGCCACTCGCCGGGAGCGGCAGTAGTTCAATCAGAATGCCTTACCACTTACTCCTGGCTGATGTGTCACCATCTTGTCCTCTGGCAGCTGGGCACTGATTAGTGGGAGCGCTCTCCGAGCGGGTAAGCAGACTAGGCAGGCTATCCTGTCGCTGATCAGAGGTGTGTTGATTGGTAATGTCTTGATTGGTAGAGTTGTCTTGGTTAGAGATTTCATGGTTGGTAGGTTTACTCCTCAGTGGGATGGTCCTTTGACAGGAGGGGAGAAAAAACATTTTGTGGGTAGCATTAAGGGCCGGTTTTTCTCTCTGTATAAGTAAAGCTTCAAGTATTCGAACTCTTCTCTATCTGAAACATAGCCCATTATCTTAGAGTTCTTAATTATTTACTCACGTTTATGGTTGTTGTTGTGGACATGGAGGGCATGAGCTCTTATAGCGCATGGATGAAAGTTACAGGACAATTCTCCCTTAGGCAAAGAGGCAGCGAATTTACATTGGCTGCCTCGGGCATAATGGTTGGAGTAAATAGTGCGATCGGTAGGGATGCCGGGCACTCATTGGCTAAGCCGCTCGCCGAGGGCGACTGTAGTTCAGTAAGACTGCCTTCCGACTCACTCATGGGTGATGAGTCGCCAGCTTGTCCTCTAGCAGCTGGGCTCTGATTTGTGAGAGCGCTCGCTGAGAGGGTATCAATACTAGGCAGGCTGTCCAGTCGCTGATCAAAGCCCTGGTAGTGTCTTGATTGATAGAATTGTCTTGGCTGTAGATCTCATGATTTGTAGGGTTACCTCTCAGTGTGTTGTTCCTTTGACAGGAAGGAAGAAGGAACATTTCCTGGGAAGTGTTGAGTGTCTGATTTTCTTTCTGTATAGGTAGTGCTTTAAGGATTCGGTGTCTTCGACAATCTGGAACACGGCCGATTATCTTAGTGTTCTTGACTATTTCCTCACGTTTAATGATGTTGTAATGGACGTGGAGGGCATGAAATCTTATGTCGCCTTGTTGGACGTAAAAGGATAGTCTCTTGGACAAACGCATGGTAGTCATCCTATATATCGTCCAGAGCATCCTATAACAGGGTATAAGTAGGAACAGACTAAGTTGGTCTGTCTAAGTATGTCCTGAGTTGGCGGGTTGGCATTGTTCCTCATGGTGAGGGATTTCATCTTGGTAGTTTGATAATAAATAATCATCTTGCCCTCTATGTTTTTATCCATAGGGGGAAAAGAGATTATTTATCATGTCTCTCATTTCTTTTTCATATTTTTGTTAATTACGATGCATAAACCCCTCATAGTAGAGGTTGATGGTGGTGGTAGTGTTTTCAGTTAGTTGTTCACCCTGGAACTAGGTGTCCATGGCTAGATTGATCTCACGGCTAACTTGTCTGTTAGAGTAGCTATTGTTCACCAGGACCTTGGCGAGTCGGTCAAGTTCTTGATGTGTGTCAGCCCAAGAGGAGCCGTAGGAGAAGTCTCAAAGAACGTAAGTTTTGATGGTGGAGGCCTTGTACCTGGCAGTGCATTCATGGTCTCCATTTAAGCATAAGTCGTGACTAAAGGCTTAATGTAAACACTGGTTTCAAATCCGGTAGGGTTAGGGGAGATAAGTACATCAAATAATGGCTGCCGTCATTTGTTGCTGTACTCAACAGTAAACCTTATGAAACTGCACTCCTTAATGCTCTCAGTGATCCGCTAGGCCAATGAGGATCCACCATTCTATCAGCATCACTATTTACTCCGTCCACGACGCCCGAGGAAGCCAATGTAAATTCACTGACTCTCTGCCAAAGCCAGAATTGCGAAATAAACGGATGTAGCTATTATTGATTCCATCACTCAAACCTGAGGAAGGGAAACAGCACTCCCGAAATGCGTAGCATGTTCACTGCACTCTTTTACCCGAATTGTAAATTTAACCTAACTTGTAAATTTCACAATAAAAACTTGATTCGCTAAGTACTCCTGAATTTGACTACCCACAATGAAGGATGACTTTTGCTCAATTACTGGCTGTATGTAGTAATTCTAAAAGAATATAACAAGAGCCATTGAGAAGACAGAGTATAAGATCAATGCAACTGAGACATCCCTTATTATTATTATTATTATTATTATTATTATTATTATTATTATTATTATTATTATTATTATTATATTATTATTATTATTAAAGTTTAAAGGTTAAGGGTGACTGGTTTCAGTTCCGGTTCCATCAGAATAGATGCTCACCAGAACGTCAGCCGGGCAATGCCCCCCCCCCCCTTGTAGTGCCCTACCAGAGCAGTAGCCTCCCCAGTAAACAGCTTAAACTGACGGTCCTAGGCGGGGGATCGATCTCTTGCCAGAAGGCTATTATTATTTTTCCCACTCAACATTCAGTCGTAAATATTAAACATACATTCAATTACTTCCGGTAAATAATTCTTGTCTGCAGGCATTTTTTTGTTTTTCAATTATATTTGGTAATTCGAATTCTGCGAATATATCAACAATATATTTGAAAAAAAGTAATATAATTATTTTAGCTTTTTTACTAATAATTGTTGGTGATTCCATTACGAGAGAATTAATGTGTTTATATATAATTTGTGATGATGATAATAATAATAATAATATTAATGATAATAATAATAATAATAATAATAATAATAATAATGATAATAATAATAATAATAATAATAATAATAATAATAAGGATAATAATAATCTATTTAGTTTGATTTTCATTTATCAATGTTATCAATTATTATTATTATTATTATTATTATTATTATTATTATTATTTTTATATTATTATTATTATTATTATTATCATTAATGTTATACTAATGAATATCAAAAGCATCAGTTAATCCTCCTTTTTATTATTATAATTACTTTGATAATCACTATATCAATTAAAACACAATATCAAGGTTAAATATGACATTATTATTATCATAATCATAATAGAAACGATGAAAACCATGCTAACATAAAATATAACTTTAATAAAAAAAACATTTTAGATTATTATACAAGAGAACCAACAAAAAATAATAACAATAAGAAAAAAAATCTAAGCAGAGTTTGATAAACTACTGACTATCATTAAAACTTGCTTCAAGGGTGAAACCATTCACATGGCGACCTCTTTTTGTTATCGAGAGAGAGAGAGAGAGAGAGAGAGAGAGAGAGAGAGAGAGAGAGAGGTATTGTGATGATCAAAGATAGTCAAACTGAAGAGGAGAGAAAGGGAGAGTGTTGATCAAACCGAGAGAGATATTCATAATTAAGTCGAGAGAGAGAGAGAGAGAGAGAGA
>NC_090758.1:31900852-31920852 GCF_036898095.1 Palaemon carinicauda | reverse complement strand
AGAATATGTCAGACTATTCGGTGTATGTGTAGGCATAGGGAAAGTGAACCGTAACCAGAGAGAAGAATTCAATGTAGCACTGTCTGGCCAGTCAAAGGTCCACATTACTCACAAGCGGTAGCATAATGAAACGGTAGATGAAATATCATTGGAAGGAATCAGGATTAATGGAGTAGAATCATTTAATTATTTAGGAAGAATGATCTCTAATAAAAGGTTTTTAGAATGAGAGAAAGTGAAAGATTGAAAAAAAAGCCAATCAGGCTATGGCTAGGTTAAGTAAAATTTGGAAATCAAATCGCCTGAAATTACATATAAAATTCAGACTACATATCAGTTTAGTGAGATCGGTGTTACTGTAAAGACCTAAGACATGATATGACAATAGAAATATCTCCAACAGATTTAGTAGATTTGAGAACAAAGCCCTCAGAAAAATATTGGGAGTTAAATGGCTGGACAGGATTTGAAATGAAACTATAAGAGAGCTTATTCGATTGCCATATGTGGATGAAATCATGATGAAGGTTAGATGATACAGATGTTTTGATAGGTATCATAGATTACTAAAAAGAGATAAATGTTAAAGAGAGAGAGAGAGAGAGAGAGAGAGAGAGAGAGAGAGAGAGAGAGAGAGAGAGAGAGAGAGAGAGAGAGAAATCACCACGCTGACTGATGAGCGAAAAACCCTTGCCAGTCAAAAAAACAATTGTCATCAACACCTTGAAATGTCAGGAACTGGGTAATGCAAATAGGATGACACATTATTATATGCAGCGTGGAGAGAGAGAGAGAGAGAGAGAGAGAGAGAGAGAGAGGAGAGAGAGAGAGAGGAGAGAGAGAGAGAGAGAGAGAGAAGGACATTTTTTTCAACTTGTTTACTGGAAATTAACATACAAAAAAAATATTTCTTTATATATTATTCACAAATTTCAGTTCACAATATATTTGTATAATTTTATCATCATCATCATCTCCTCTTACACCTATTAAAGCAAAGGTCCTCGGTTAGATTTCGCCAGTCGTCTCTATCTTGAGGTTTTAATTCAAAACGACTCCATTCATCATCTCCTAATTCACCTTTCATAGCGCTCAGCCAAGTAAGTCTGGGTCTTCCAACTCCTCTAGTTCCTTGTGAAGCCCAGATGAACTTTTGGTGAACTTATCTCTCTTGGGGAGTGCGAAAATCATGCCCAAACTTTCTCCATCTACCCCTTATCATGATCGTCTCTTCCAACTCAGGGCCAAGATATCCAAATAATATTTCATAAATTAATTCTCCACTTGCTGTAACTTCTTAATCTGATTCATGGTTCTAACATTCCAATTACCTGCTACACCCGGAATTGGAAGCCATTCTGTAATCTTCTCTTCCCACGACTGACTAAATCCATAGAGGATTCATTGGCTTGATACATCAAAGGATAACCAGTTCCTTGTGATGTTCAGCGCCTATCTAACTACGGCAAGTGACCCCTGTCAGTCCATACTAATTCTAGTAAGATCAACCGCCAGGCATAAGGAGTGTGAACCAAAGAGACAGTTTGTCTATCGCCTTAAACTCAATCCGTCACCCTGCTACCAACGACTTCATCGAAATTCAGGGGGGCATTTCCTCCACACCCAAAGCTCGCGTTACTCCACCAAGTTGCTCATCCTCGTATACGAGTATAACGATTGGCAAACATGGATTGCTGAGATGTACCGCATAGCAGGAATATATTTTATTTTAGATGATTAAATGGGATATATTTTAAGTTGTAATTTTATCCATATATCAAGTCACGGGTTAGGACTGTAAGAGGACAATTTTTTAACACCTATACCCTAAAATACGCCCATAAATGACCTTTTGTCATTATCCTGAGACAACACTAAAACACTGGGCGCCCGTGTTCCGACATACGCCTATAAATGACCACTCCTACATACCACCGGTTATCTAACTTTTATCCTCAAGCCTCTACCGTGAATTTTTACAGGTGTCCATAGTCTCTCTCTCTCTCTCTCTCTCTCTCTCTCTCTCTCTCTCTCTCTCTCTCTCTCTCTCTCTCTCTGGCTTCAATATGACTCTCTTTGAGCATCCGTCTCTCTCTCTCTCTCTCTCTCTCTCTCTCTCTCTAGTCTTCAATATGAATATCTCTCTCGCTTTGATAAACACTCTCTCTCTCTTGTCTACAGTTTGACTATCTTTGATCATCACAATAACTCTCTCTCTCTCTCTCTCTCTCTCTCTCTCTCTCTCTCTCTCTCGCCATAATTATGAATATCTCTCTCGCTTTGATCAACACTCTCCCTTTCTCTCCTCTTCAGTTTGACTATCTTTGATCATCACAATAACTCTCTCTCTCTCTCTCTCTCTCTCTCTCTCTCTCTCTCTCTCTCTCTCTCTCTCTCTCTCTCAAGATTACAAAAAGAGGTCGCCAGTTGAATGGTTTCACCCAAAAATCAAGTTTTAATGATAGTCAGTAGTTTATCAAACTCTGCATAGATTTTTTTTTCTTATTGTTATTATTTTTTGTTGGTTCTCTTGTATAATAATCTAAAATGTTTTTTTTATTAAAGTTATATTTTATGTTAGCATGGTTTTCATCGTTTCTATTATGATTATGATAATAATAATGTCATATTTCACCTTGATATTGTGTTTCAATTGATATAGCGATTATTAAAGTAATTAGAATAATAAAAAGGAGGAATAACTGATGCTTTTGATATTCATTAGGATAGCATTTATGATGATGATAATAATAATAATAATAATAATAATAATAATAATAATAATAATAATAATAATAATAGTAATAATAATAATAATAATAATAATAATAATAATAATAATAATAATAATAATTGTCAACATTGATAAATTAAAATCAAACTAAATAGTTTATTATTATTATTATTATTATTATTATTATTATTATTATTATTATTATTATTATTATTATTATTATCATCACATATTATATATATACCCATTAATTCTCTCGTAATGGAATCACCAACAACTATTAATAAAAAAGAAAAAGGAAAAAAAAAATTATATTACTTTTTTCAAACCAGATATATTGTTGATATATTCGCAAAATTCAAATTACCAAATATAATTGAAAAACAAAAAAGGCCTGCAGACAAGAATTATTTACCGGAAGTAATTGAATGTATGTTTAATATCTACGAATGAATGTTGAGTGGGAGAAATGATAATCGCCTCCTGGCAAGAGATCGATCCCCACGTAGGACCGTGAGTTTAAGCTGTTTATTGGGGAGGCTACTGCTGTGGTAGGGCACTACAGGGGGGGGGGGGGGCGCTTGCCCGGCTGACGTTCTGGTGAGCATCCATTCTGATGGAACCGGAACTGAAACCAATCACCTTTAACCTTTAAACTTTGATAATAATAATAATAATAATAATAATAATAATAATAATAATAATAATAATAATAAGGGATGTCTCAGTTGCATTGATCTTATACTCTGTCTTCTCAAGGGCTCTTGTTATACTCTTTTTAGAATTACTACATACAGCCAGTAATTGGGCAAAAGTCATCCTTCATGGTGGGTAGTCAAATTCAAGAGTACTTAGCAAATCATGTTTTTAATGTGAAATTTATAAGTTAGGTTAAATTTACAATTTGGGTAAAAGAGTGCAGTGAACAAGCTACACATTTCGGGAGTGCTGTTTCCCTTCCTCAGGCTTGAGTGATGGAATCAATAATAGCTACATCTGTTTATTTGGCAATTCTGGCTTTGGCAGAGAGTCGGCGAATTTACATTGGCTTCCTCGTGTGTCGTGGACGGAGTAAATAGTGAGGTTTATAGAATGGTGGGTCCTCGTTGAATAAGCTAATCGCCGAGAGCATTTGAGGAGTGCAATATCCTAAGGTTTACTGTTGAACAGGGCAACGAATGACGGCAGCCATTCCTTGATGTATTCATCTCTTCCACCCCTACCGGATTTGAAACCAGTGTTTACATTAAGCATTTAGTCACGGCTTATGCTTAAATGGAGACAATGAATGCACTGCCAGGTACAAGGCCTCCACCATCAAAACTTACCTTCTTTGAGACTTCTCCTACGGCTCCTCTTGGGCTGACACACATCAAGAACTTGACCGACTCGCCAAGGTCCTGGTGAACAATAGCTACTCTAACAGACAAGTTAGCCGTGAGATCAATCTAGCCATAGACACCTGATTCCAGGGTGAACAACTAACTGAGAACCCTACCACCACCATCAACCTTTACTATGAGGGGTTTATGCATCGTGATTACCAAAAATATGAAAAAGAAATGAGAGACATGATAAATAATCTCTTTTCCCCTGTGGATAAAAACACAGAGGTCAAGATAATTATTTATTATCAAACTACCAAGACGAGATCCCTCACCATGATGAACAATGCCAACCCACCAACTCAGGACAAACTTAGACAGACCAACTTAGTCTGTTCCTACTTATACCCTGTTATAGGATGCTCTGGACGATGTATAGGAATGACTACCATGCGTTTGTCCAGGAGACTATCCTGTCACGTCCAACAAGGCGATATAAGATTTCATGCCCTCCACGTCCATAACAACATCATTAAACGTGAGGATATAGTCAAGAACACTAAGATAATCGGCCGTGTTCCAGATAGTGGAAGACACCGAATCCTTAAAGCACTACCTATACAGAAAGAAAAACAGACATTCAACACTACCTAGGAAATGTTCCTTCCTCCTTCCTGTCAAAGGAACAACACACTGAGAGGTAACCCTACAAATCATGAGATCTACAGCCAAGACAATTCTATCAATCAAGACACTACCAGGGCTTTGATCAGCGACTGGACAGCCTGCCTAGTCTTGATGCCCTCTCAGCGAACGCTCTCACCAATCAGAGCCCAGCTGCTAGACGTCAAGCTGGCGACTCATCACCCATGAGTGAGTCGGAAGGCAGTCTAACTGAACTACAGTCGCTCTCGGCGAGCGGCTTAGCCAATGAGTGCCCGGCATCCCTACCGATCGCACTATTTACTCCAACCATGATGCCCGAGGCAGTCAATGTAAATTCGCTGCCTCTTTGCCTAAGGGAGAATTGTCCTGTAACTTTCATCCATGCGCCATAAGAGCTCATGCCCTTCATGTCCATAACAACAACAATAAACGTGAGGAAATAATTAAGAACTCTAAGATAATGGGCTATGTTTCAGATAGTGAAGAGTTCGAATACTTAAAGCTTTACTTATACAGAGAGAAAAACCGGCACTTAATGTTATCCAAAAAATGTTTTTTTCTCCCCTCCTGTCAAAGGAACATCCCACTGAGGAGTAAACCTCCCAACCATGAAATCTCTAATCAAGACAACTCTACCAATCAAGACATCACCAATCAAGACACCTCTGATCAGCGATAGGATAGCCTGCCTAGTCTGCTTACCCGCTCGGAGAGCGCTCCCACTAATCAGTGCCCAGCTGCCAGAGGACAAGATGGTGACACATCAGCCAGGAGTGAGTGGTAAGGCATTCTGATTGAACTACTGCCGCTCCCGGCGAGTGGCTTAGCCAATGAAGACCCGTCATTCTATCAACAACACTATTTTCTCCAGCCATGATTCCCGAGGCAACCAAAGTAAATTTGCCGCCTGTTTACCTAAGCCAGAATTGCCACATATAAGGACGTAGCTAGCATCATTTCTACCACTCTAGCCTGAGGATGGGAGGTCGCACTCCTGAAATGCGTAGCTTGTTCACTGTATTGTTTTACCCGACTTGTAAATTTTACCTAACTTCTTAACTTTACATGAAAACCCTGATTCGCCACATATCCCTGAATTTGACTACCTGCCATGAAAGATGAATTTTTCACAATTACTAGCTCCCTGTATTAATTCTGAAAAGAACATAATAAGAACCATTGAGAAGACAGAGTATAGTTTCCATGCAACTGAGGCAGTTATTATTTTTAATAAAACTTGCCTGAAAGAGGGTCTACTGCCCAAAAATAATGATAATAATGATAATGATATTAATCATTATTATTATTTTTAATATTGACATTATTATTATTATTATTATTATTATTTTTGATATTGACATTATTATTAGTATTATTATTATTATTATCATTATTATTATTATTATTATTATTATTATTATTATTATTATTATTATTATTATTATTATTATTATCACTAACAGGTAACCAAAAATATATTTTATACTTGATAAAATATTCTCTCTCTCTCTCTCTCTCTCTCTCTCTCTCTCTCTCTCTCTCTCTCTCTCTCTCTCTCTCTCTCTCAATTCCTGACCCATGAAACATGAAATCTAACTATCTTTTTTCTCCACTCAGTCGTGCTAGAGGAAAAACCGCTCATCCACGGTACACAACATGAGTACCACATAGGTGGCCTGGCCAGATTGACCTGCACATCATCCATGTCACTTCTATCGGCTCAGCTGACCTGGCAGATCAACGGAAAACAGGTAAGATAGGTCACTAGTTACTTTCTTTAATAGTTAATCATTTGGATATAATATTATTTTCTAGTTGTCATTTTGGTATAATTCTATTTTCTAGTTTATCATTTGGATGTAATTTTATTTTCTTGTTTATCATTTGAGGATAATTCTATTATCTAGTTTATCATTTAGATTTAATTTTATATTATAGTTTATCATTTGGATTTCATTTTATATCATAGTCAATCACTTGGATATAATTTTAAAGTTTAGGTTATAATGTGGATATAATTCTATTTTCTAGTTTATCCTTTGTATGCAATTCTATTTTCTAGTTTATCATTTGTGTGCAATTCTATTTTCTAGTTCATTATTCTTATCATTTTCTGTTCTAGTTTATTATTTATAGTAATTCCATTTTATAGCTTATCATTTGGATATAATACTATTTTCTATCTTATCTTTTGGATATAATTTCATAATATAGTTTATCATTTGGAAATAATTCTATTCTTTTGTTTGTATTCAATATCATGGAATTTTTTAGTTTTCCTAAAGGTATTATTCATAGGTATTCATACATCTAATTAAATTCAATATGATAATTTTAAGTATGGAGGCTATAAACGTTTTTATTCTTATTTTTAGCAATATTACTGTACGATTTTTGTGGTCTCGAAATATTCTCTCTCCAAAAAAAAAGAGAAAGAGAGAAGATAAGACTAAAAGAAGTTATATAAGATATTCCCAATTAAAAAACAGAGAGAGAGAGAGAGAGAGAGAGAGAGAGAGAGAGAGAGAGAGAGAGAGAGAGAGAGAGAGAGAGATAGTAAAATCATTATAAATTTTGACTTTGTCATAATTTTTAGTTTTTTTTTTTTTAATTTGTTTCACGTGAAATAAAAGTAACAGGATTTCCAAAACACTAATTAGAGTTATATAAGGAATTTCTTTTTCAGACAGTAAGATAATAGAGCTTAATTTATGTTTTATATTTTATTCTTCGGGATATATAATTTGTTATTTCGCTGTTATGATAAACTTTTGTTGTGATAGTTTAAATTCTTATATATATATATATATATATATATATATATATATATATATATATATATATATATATATATATATATATATATATATGTGTGTATATATACATACATATGAATAACAACTATTAATGAAAAATTATAAGGGCTGTTCGATTTCCTAATGACTCCTTCTAGCATTTTACCTACTTCATCATTTATTTAATTTTGGAATTTCATAGGGAGTCTGTACGAGAGCACATAGATGATTTTCTGCTTGTCCTTTTACCTTATTTGATGCTCGATCACATCTGTTTTTCCTAAGGATCCATCCGTAGTGGAAAAAACATCATGATATTCAGCTAAAAGTCCAAAAATTTTCTGCTGAATTTCTTCTTCTTGAATGTCTTTATTGATTTTATTTTTAATAGATTGCAAAAGGGACTCATCCGCAACTGATTGAGCGTGATTGATTTCCGCAACAGTAAGAATACGATGTTTATAAACTTCTACATCCAAAATATGTTGATTTTTGTGAATTACTAAAGTAGTATTTAAATGATTATAGACTTCAATATTACATTGTTGATGTGAGCATACTGTATAAATAGCTTGTGTGACAGACAATCCGTTAGTTTTCACAGTGTCGGAAAGGATTAATATTTCAGATCCCGGTAATGTTTTCTTTTTTTGTACTATTAAATTCGAAGGTACCTTCGGCTCGATAGATGATATTACGGGTGAACGAGAATTCTGTTGGGTCGCGTATATTATTTGTTTATTAGTGAGGCAAGTTATTGGTTCTTCAACGTACGTCACTGTTTTATTTGTCGTCTCCTTTTTATCCAAAACTGATTTTAAGGTATTAGAAGACTTATAGAATTTTCCTTTGATATACACGCCGTGCTTGGCAGGGGCTAAGATAATGTTTTGATTGCCCATAGATGGGTATCCTATAATTACAGCTGGATACATATCAATGTTTTGTACAACAACAAATGTATCGGCAAACGTGCTCTTACCGACCTTGAACTGAACATGAGTTACTCCTATTACATTTAATTAATTATTTCCTATACCCGAGAGCCTTACTCCGGACTTTTCTATTGGGAAGTTCGAAAACAACAAATGATGTGTCCTCAAATGCATGATATTACGGGGATTACCAGAGTAAAAAAATAATGTAAATGATATGTGTTCTAAATTTACAGCATATAATGTTGGTCGTAACTCATTTTGGCTTATTATTGTATGAATTCGTTGGAAATCTACGGGGGCATGCACTGATTTATTTAATTCGGCCGTGTGTTTCATAGGAAAATCTATTGCCTCACAATGATCTGATAAAACATTAAATTGATTATTCAATACTACTGATGTTGACATGAATGACCTTGACCCAACATCACTCTCTTCCCCACTGGAGTTAATTTTGTGGTGTTTGCTTTGCTCTGCACATTCTGAAAATTAGTCTGACCCTGCGAGTTCTGGTTTGACGACCCAGGATCAGCGTTATTCGAAGAACTATCTGTTTGTTTTTGAGTCTGAACTACATTGACGTTTATCTGTTTCTTCTTATTGAAATGAGGATTTTTCTTTTTATTTCCATATGGAACTGACTGTGGAATTGACTGGGTATTTCTAGGATTCTGTTGTGTCTTACGCAAGTAGCACTGACTATATGAATGAGTCGAACTATTATGTAACGGACAGAATCTCGTTCTGCAGTCCGCAATCAAGTGACCTTGACGTTTGTAATTATAACACATCATTCCTGCAACTTGACTATTATTAACCATGTTTACTTGTTGTGGCTTTGTTTCATTTTTTGCAAAAACTTGTAGAAACACGGGATCAAGACCAGGACACCTAGACATATGTTTCTTCATCTGTTTATATACATCCAATTCCGTACTTGCTGGCGTTAACTTTTAATCAAAACACAGCACTAAAGCTTCAGGCAACATAAGTGTTATGCAAGTTAAATACATTAATCGTAATAAATCTTTCACGGAGATGTTATCTCTAGTAACCCAAGTGGAATTACCTACAATATCTTGATATTCGTTAAGCCTATCGGCTATGAGAGCTGCTCTATCAATAACATTAAGCCGAGTCATAGTAGCTTGATTAAGTGTATTTCTTAATGTTAAAACTACATCTAAGGCTTCCTCAACTCCACTGACCGCACGTAGTCTAACTTTGAAATCATCCCAGGTAACTGCTTCTTGAAATGAAACACACCTCATATACACACTCACATCTCCTTTACAGAAGTCTATAAAACATTTAGCTTCTTTTAATTGCACAAATGGGTCTATAATCTCTTTAGCATTTAAATGGGCATCGGCGGATGAAATCCATGACTCCACATTCTGAGGCAAGAACCCATTAACCCGACCTTGAAAAGGAAGGATTGCAGAGCGAGCATTTACTAGTGTCACAATGGGAGGGGGTTACCATGTCCTGGGGTTGGGTTACTCGGTCCAGGGGCTGGGCTCACAGGGGTCGTCATGTTTACTGTATTTCTTTTTCTATCTCTACGACTCCTTGCAATCCTATCAAAATATCTATGTGAATACACACGTCCACTGCGTAAACGCATAAGCACTAAATGATAAAGATTATAACAAAATCCCCCAAAACAATGATACTAATACAAAGATATTTCCCGAGAACTTCTGAAAGAAAACGGAATACAAAGATATTTCCCTAGAACTTCTGAAAGAAAACGGAATTAGCACAGAGAGAAAAAAAAATTCTACACGAGAATTCGAAGTTGAACACAGTTTCCATTAATGAAAGAAAATTAAAGATTAGCAAACAACTCACCCCAGCAATAATGGACGATTGACTCGTGATAACTACACTTCACTGCTCAAAACTGAAATGAATAAAGAAAATGTACTTAGCTTCGGTTTATATGAGCGTAGGGTGATGTCGTAATTTCCTCTCTTTCTCACTGGATTGTTTCTTCTTTTTGATGTTTGGGTGAATGTTTTCGGTCCGATTTCCGTTGAATGTAGTGCTTCCTGGATATGTTTCTTCAATGTTTAGTAAACGTTGAATGTCAGTCCTTGGTTTTCTTAGGATGTTGATTGAAGATCCAGTTCCTCAGTTTGTATAACATTTATTTGTTGGTATGAAATTTTTCCATTTCTTCGGTGGACTATGATACTTAGTCAAAATTGTAGAATCGTTACTGTTAATTTCTTGAAGATGTTTCTCTGGTTCTTAGAGTTTTATTCGCTGGTTCTTGAAGATCTTTCTCTGGTTCTTAGAGTTTTATTCGCTGGTTCTTGAAGATCTTTATCTGATTCTTAGAATTTTACCGCTGCCACCATTTAATGGTGTGCTACTGTTACTAACACACATTTGGGTTCCCTTCAAATGTCATCTTCAATGTGTTATAGATTAGATTTGGTATGTTACATCTTCAAGTAAAGTCTAGGTAAGTTAACTTTAAGATAGTTTATTCTTTAAAAACAGTATTAACATCTCCATCACAGGCGTACAGATGACCATTCCATATGACATCTCAAAATGAACTGCCACAAATATACATATTCACGTTAAAGTTTACCTAGTTATCTCAGCACTTAATGGATTATAGTAAACACAACATTAATACCGGAAGTACTTGTTCCGTTCTCCGAGACAACTCTTTCTCACGGGCTTGGTTTTGTATACTCTCCATGAAAAATGTTACATTGCTGACGTTTAGCATTCGCATCCTGCTTATGATATGACTATGGCATTTCTCACACTTCTTTTACTTCCACAGTGACCTGTAGGCCATGTGTTTTAAACAAGTAAAATATATATATTATATATATAACGGATTTTGAGCGATGCGAAAAATCTATTTTTGGGTGAGATGGCCATGTCGTCCTGATGGAAGTTCCTATAGGGTAGCTTCCTAGGGTATATTACAACTACGGCGATATTCCCAGAGAATTTACCTTAAGGTACCAGAATTCTAACTCCTGGAGCGAGTATCCCTCGTGAAAGGGATATCGCGACATATCTGAGGACGTATTCTAGACACGTCACATGGCAATCTACAACCTGGACAGAGATTTCGTCTCGTAGGAGGTGATTGACGAGATACGAATTCGGGAAAGAAAAAGGGGAGCCGCTCCCAAGGCTTCCCTATCCCCCGATTCGTATGCGTGCCTGGCGCCAATCCTGGCGCCATCTGTATTCCTTGTAGCGTACACGAGGTGCTACAGATACTGTATGTAGGGAGGGGTCCTACAACCCTTTCTTAGAAAGGCAAGGGCGGGTCCATCAGGACGACATGGCCATCTCACCCAAAAATATCTTTTTCGCTTCGCTCAAAATCCGTTTTTTGGGCTCAAGCCATGTCGTCCTGATGGAAGTGTACCAGAGCATTACTGTATCTGTGGATTCTCAGAACGTGCCGTACTCCCTGGAGGTAATTTTTTCCCGGTCGACTAGACCTAGAGACCTAAGATGTTACCGTTATACATCTTTTCAACTAACTATAAACTATGTTAGAGCTTCCTGCCCCCTACTGGGAAGAGTCCTACTAGACTCTGGAAAGTCTCGAAGAGTACATATATCTATGTATGAATACCAGGCAAGCTAATATAGTGGTCTCGCCCTATATTAAGTAAAGCATAGTTTGTATAGAACCACTGCGTCAATATATATTGACCAGTAATCCGCACAATACTTGTATTGGACAAAGGTTTATATCCGCATAGGAAGAAACTAATAAAACCGCCCTCGTCCCTTTAAGGGACGGAGTCCTCCCATTAGGGGACTACATAAACCAATGCAACATAGCTTGCATAACAGAACAATTCTATCAGAATTATCCCAGATAAGATACATAGAATCAAAATGCTTAATTATACCAATAAATTGACACAGGTGAAAGAGACGCAAGGTTCTCAAGAACAAGTTTATTGACAGATAATAAACAGACAGGTTAACAACAATTATATATATATATATATATATATATATATATATATATATATATATATATATATATATATATATATATATATATATATATATATATATATATATATATATATATAAAGAGGGTAACCCAAAACTTTAAGCATAAGTATGATAGTAAACAGAACTTGTTTATCTGAAAGAAAAACCATTAAACACCACTTTAATAAGATACCAAGGTATCAAGTCATAAAAGTCTGTATTACAAATCAATCACATTAGCGTTAGAAACGCTCGGCACACATGTCTGAACTTATGCTAGGTTCACCTTTGAAAGAAGGAACAGTCTATATGGGCACTTGGTGCCCTCATTTAGTTTGTAGTACAGTATGTATCTACACACTCACCCTGGACTTAATCGTCCCAATTAAGACCACTGTTCCTCGCAGAGTTAAACAGTAGGGTTAACTACACGACCCACTGCTACCACAGATCTCTTAAGTTCCTCTACTTGCTTTGCATAATGGCGAAAGAACACCCTGGAAGACTTCCAGCCCGTGTATGAACGGAGATGTTCAAAATCCATACAATTAAAGAAATTTAGGGATGAGGCAACTTTCCTCGGATCGTGACCTGCGGGTGTACTGTCAGGATCCGCTCTGCGAATAAAATATGTGATTTTCGCTCTGAGTTGATTCAGAGATAAATTTGAGCCTGATGTTTCTCCCCTGAATAGTTGACCACCCTTGAAGTCTGAAGTTCTACGAAGATAGACCTTTAGGCATTCTACTGGACATAGAGATGCATCTTCTTTCAGAGGGCAGATTCTCCAGGGACGCCACCTGCTGGTGGGTAACTCATTCTTGGCGAGAAACGTAGGATCCGGAAACAGGTTCAGATCCCCCCCATCCAGGAACTGAACACGACCTGCCTCTCTCGAGAGGGCTACGATCTCACTAACCCTGGCCCCGGACGCGAGTGCAAATAGGAAAATAACTTTTTGCGTCAAATCCTTTAACGCACATTCTTCATTGCTCAACAGGGAGGCGAAATGAAGAACTTTGTCTAAAGACCATGAGATGGGCTTTGGAGGTGCTGAAGGTCTGAGCCTAGCGCAGGCTTTCGGAACTTTATTAAAGATCTCGTTACCCAGGTCGATCTGGAAGGCAAATAAAATGGGTCTCATCAAAGCGGATTTACACACTGAAATCGTGTTAGCTGCCAACCCTTGGCCATGGAGGTGGATGAAGAAAGATAAGCAGAAGTCTGTTGAGATCTCCTGCGGATTCTTTGCCTTTACAAAGGCCACCCACTTTCTCCAAGATGACTCATATTGCCTTCTAGTCGATTTGCACTTATATTCCTCTAGGAAGTCTATGCTGGCTTTCGAAATCCCGAAACGCTTTCTCACCGCAAGGGCGAGAGAATCATGAGCTGCAGGGTCCGGGTTTTCTGTAATGAAGCGCAGACAGTCGACTTCTGGACTCGCTGGGTCAGAACTGGATCTGGTAGCGGCACGAACTTCATCTGTAGTTCCAACGCCAAGGGGAACCACATACTGTTCGGCCACTTGTGGGCCACTATTGCCGCTACCCCCCTTGAAGGATCTCAGTTTGTTGAGGACCCTCAACAGAAGGTTGTGAGGAGGGACCAGATAAATCCTGGACCATCTGTTCCAGTCGAGGGACATTGCGTCCACTGCTTCCGCTAAGGGGTCCTCGTACGGGGACACGTACAGGGGCAACTTCTTGTTGTCTTTCGTCGCAAAGAGGTCTATTTGCAGTTCTGGGACTTGATTCAAAATGAAGGAGAATGATCCTGCGTCTAAGGACCATTCCGACTCTATCGGTGTGAACCTGGATAGAGCGTCCGCTGTCACATTGCGGACTCCTTGAAGGTGAACTGCCGACAGGTACCACTTCTTCTTTTCCGCCAATCGGAAAATGGCTAACATCACTTGGTTGAGAGGTGGTGACCTCGACCCTTGTCGATTCAAGCATCTCACAACCACCTCGCTGTCCATCACCAATCTTATGTGGATCGAGTGACGCGGGGAGACTTTCTTTAAGGTAAGGAGCACTGCCATAGCTTCTAGAAAGTTTATATGAAAGGTCCTGAATAGCTTGGACCAAGTCCCCTGGACTTTTTTCCGATGAGAGTGACCTCCCCATCCCTCCTTTGAGGCGTCTGAGTGAATCGTCATCGACGGGGGAGGTGGCTGAAGAAGAACCGACTTCTTTAGATGTCTGGCTTAGGACCAAGGTCTGAGAAGAGTACGTAGCCGAGGCGGCACTGGTCTTCTCAGGTCTCTTTGCGCGTTTGATGCATACCTTCTCCAAACTCCGGTTGCATCCTTTAGCTGTGCTCTTAGCACTGGGTCTGTCACTGAAGCAAACTGGAGAGAGCCTAGTACCCTCTCCTGTTCGCGTCTTGATATCCTTTCGGAATCTAGAAGTCTCTTGACAGAGCCCGCTATCTCCTTCCTTTTCTTCGTCGGGATGGAGGAACTGTGTGACAAAAGGTCCCAGTGGATTCCCAGCCACTGGAACTTTTGGGATGGAGAAAGTCGAGACTTTTTTCTGTTGATCTTGAAGCCTAGGTACTCTAGGAACTGGATCACCTGACTGGAAGCTTGCAAGCATTCGGTCTCGGATGCTGCCCACACCAGCCAGTCGTCCAGGTAGGCTACTACCTGAATTCCCTTTAGGCGTAATTGTTTGAGAGCTGCGCTCGCAAGCTTCGTGAAAATCCTTGGGGCTATGTTTAGCCCGAATGGCATGGCTCGGAAGGCGTACAGTCTCCGTTGTAGCCTGAACCCTAGGTAGGGGGAGAGTCGACGGCTGATTGGAATGTGCCAATAGGCGTCTGACAAGTCTATAGAGACTGAGTATGCCCTCTTGGGCAGTAAGGTCCTTATGTGTTGCAGTGTTAGCATCTTGAATTTGCAATTCACTATGAACTTGTTGAGTGGCGACAAGTCCAGAATGACTCTGAGCTTTTCCGAGTCTTTCTTGGGAACACAAAACAGCCTCCCTTGGAATTTGATGGACTTCACCTTTCGTATCACCTTTTTCTCCAACAGTTCTTGAACGTACTCCTCCAAAACGGGGGTGGAGTGTTGGAAAAACCGAAGGCACGGGGGTGGAGTGCTGTACCAGCTCCAGCCCAGTCCATTCTTGAGTAGGCTTTGGGCCCAGGGATCGAAGGTCCAGCGATCCCAAAATTTCATCAGTCTCCCTCCTACCGGTATCGTTTCACTTGGACTGCCGTCCTGAGGTCTTGCCTCCCTGACCACGACCACCTCTGAATCCCCTTCCCCTTGAGGGGCGCCTAGACGAGCCTCTGGCTGCTCCTCTAGGTTTTGCACGAAAGGAAGAAGACTGTCCTTCGAACGTTGGGGTGAATGTGGTTGACTGACCTGGCACAGCCTGGGGTACCCACTGAAAAGTAGTCGGGGTTTGTGCCACCATCTGGGGCACTGGAGGCAATGGCAATTGCAGTTGCTGTTGCTGTCTATAAGGCTTGGCTGGCCGAGACGGTAGCCTAGTCCTCATATTCTTCCTCTTTGGTTGAGGACCCTCATCCGGGGAAGATTTTCTTTTGATAGCCAGGCCCCACTTCTGGAGAAGGTTTCTATTCTCCACGGCGGCCTTATCAACAACCTCTTTGACCACATCGGTAGGGAAAAGGTCTTTTCCCCAAATGTTGGAGGAGATTAACTTCCTTGGCTCGTGTCTCACCGAAGCCTCGGTGAACACGAACTCCCTGCAAGCTCTCCTTGCCTTGACGAAGCCATAAAGGTCCTTCGTCACTGTGGCTAGGTGAGACTTAGCCACTACCATAAACATATCATGGACCTTAGGGTGACTTGCCATCGTCTCAAGAGTAGTCTGATGAGACATTGAGGCAGCCAGTCTTTCTTTTGTCTCGAACTCTCTTCGTAAAAGAGATTCGGACAGCTTGGGGAGGTCCTTGCCGAATTGCCGTCCGGCAATATCAGCCTCCAACTTTCCCACTGAGAATGTCAGATGGACATCCTTCCAGTCTTTGTGGTCCATAGGCAGGGCCAGCGACAAGGGTTCACACTCCTCCAGGGAGTGGCAAGGCTTGCCGGCCTCGACTGCCTTTAGGACAGCCGCAAACCCTTTCTGTAAAAAGGGGAAGGCTCTATCAGGAGAGGACACAAAAGAAGGAAGCTTCTTGCTCAATGCAGCTACCTTCGAGTTAGAGAAGCCCCTCTCTTTCATCGAGGATGAAAGTAGGGCTTGAGCCTTAGCGTGGTCCATAATAATGACCTCCTTCGGCTCTGTCTCCTCCATTGAAGCTGGTTCTTTTCTCAGCCGGACATAGCAGTCCGGATATGATGCCTTGCTGGGCCAGAATTCTACCTCCTCTAGGGGAACTGAACCCAGCTTATCCGAGATGACGATCTTTCCAGTCGTCATCGGCATGTGCTCAGCATACCTCCATGGGTTAGCATCTGAGCATATGGGAAGGTCTTTCACATTGAGCCTTTTCCGGGGCCCATGTGATTCTGCCAGGGACTGCATACGCAGTTCCATTGCAGCCGCCTTCTCCTGATTCTCCTTCTGCATTTGTTGGATCATTCCAACAATCGAAGAGAGGGCCTGTCCCAGTTCTACTGGGAGACCAGCCGATGTTGAGGGGATAGGCTCCGGCATCTGAACCGGAGTAGCCGACACCTCGTCGACCACATCCTCTACGACATCCGGGGTTTGAACTTCATCCTGACCTTCTGCCAGGAGGTCTTCTTCCAAACGATCGTCCAGGTCAGACATCCTGTCATCCAACTGGATGTCTTGCATCGCAACTGCGACTTCCACGTCCACCTGGACTTGATCTTGAGGGATCTCCTCTTGAGGCTGGGGAATCACTGCATCAGCTGATGCCTGGGGAAAAAGATACGCCCTCATCTTCTCACTTGGAAGATAAGGGCCAGAGGTGTTCTTCTTGAAGCCCCTTACCCAAGTACGAAGCTTTTCCCTTGCTATATCCCTTGATTCCGCCGTTCTAGGGGAATCAAAAGCCTCAGTAATCAGGTTAGTGCATACATTACATACCTGAGGGTCCCAATACTGGAGATCATCCTTGGAGACAGCGATGCTGCGTGTCTCCTACAACACTCATGTCCGCAGAGGTTCTTGCTGCGGACATTGCAGAAAACATTTCCGCACTTCGGAGGGTCCTCCTGTAAAGAGAAGAAATTTCCATGAGTATCAAGTGAACTATGTATCACTGGATATGCATATTATAGCATAACAATTCATAAAGGAAAGACACACACTTGTGTTTCCCTCACAACCCATTGCTGCAGCCTTCCAGATAATAAAATCAAAAAGGTTTATCTCTTCTAGAGTAATCAATGCAAGGTTTCCATAGGAAACAGGTGGAGCTCACACCTAAGCAATGATTTTAAAAACCTGGATAATAGACAGGGAAGAACTCAGCTTCCTATCTGAGGGCAACAGTAAAGGGCTGTGCAAGAAAACACAATTGTGTTAGAAGATACAGTGCTGTACCAAAACCTTTACTATAGTTTTCTTCTTACTGTATATGCTATACAGAAGAATACTAGTACAGTATAAGGGGGATGTGTGCCGGCCTGCCTTTGCCGGCCGGCACACACCACAACTAGCTTTAAAGTATACTACTTAACACCTATAGGGCGGCAGCAATCTGGTTCAAATGCCTGTGCCAGTCGGCAGCTACTGCCGGCCGGTAACAGCCAGTGTTGGCCGGCAATGGCTGCCGGCCAGCAACTACACAAGGTAGTACCCAGCTGCCGGCCACACTCTTGGTGACCGGCAGACAAGGGCTGACATAAGCCCGCCGGCAAAGGTACAAGACTGATGCCAGCCGGCAGCAAAAGAACCAGCCGGACTCATAGGCCGGCAGCTGGACTCATAGGCCGGCAGCCGGCCTCATAGGCCGGCAGCCGGGACAGGTACAGCACTAGAAGAAAATAGAATGGATGCCGGGATAAGAGTGTACACTACCTCCAAGCCCGGCAACCGAAAGAGTGCATATAAGGAAGGGGAGAAACTAATTCAGGCTTCCTTGACCAATGCCGTCCGGCTCTGCCGGCAGGCATGGATGAGGGACCAAGAGAGGTCCGGGCACCACTCGAAAACATAAGACCCTTGCCGGCCAGCAGCTCTGCCGGCCGGCAATGGGCTGAGTCAATTCCACATCCCAACCTATACTAGGACCAGAAGTAGAACGACGTACAGTACAGTAAGACCCCTGCCGGCCAGCTCTGCCGGCCGGCAAGGTACAGTACAGTAATGGCTAGGCCATTACGGAGATAGAGGGGGAAGGGACAAGAGGGTCCTGCCAACCTTGCTTTAGTGACAGACCACCCGCAGCCAAGAAACTTATCTTAGCCTAAGGGAGATCTTAGGGAAAAGGCCAGCAATACTTGCCAGCTTCCAGAGCACCAAAGCAAGGAAGGCGTTGCTACTCCCAAGGGAAGAACTTATCCTCCCCCGAGAACAGCAACAGGACTTAGTCTGGTCGATCACAAAAGAAGGAATCATAACTACAGAAACCTTCGGTAGTGACCTAAGGGAGCTAAGCTCCCTTTGTATGTGTTAGGTCAGCGAGGGGGACTCTGCCCTAAGCCAGACAACACAGACTCAGACTAAAAACTCTGTTGTTCTGTCCCTCTTGAACCATAACTACAGGAACAGGAAGGTACAGTAACACCCTAGTATAGTTTTATCGAAAATAAATTCGGAAAAAACCACTTAGGGATAAGCCCAAGGCTTAAACAGAGGGAAAGGGATTGCATACCTTCTCCGAAGAAAAGAAAGCAACCGGGGAGTATGATAAAGTATACTAAGGCTCCATAAGCAATTAGCCTAGGCACCAAGAGAATCGATTACCTAATTCACCGAAACTCACACGTATAAAATCTTGGAAATATTCCACACAGTCTAAAATGTATAAAATATAGCCTAAAGCTTCAATAAAATTTTAATTACACTCGGAAAAACCAAATTCATGCATGAAGTACTAGGACCAAACGACTAGGCTACATGGCCTAGCGTAGGCCAGAATGGCGAATACTTCGCCAAATAATACTAAGCACGAAAGGAAATCCTATGTAAAGCTAAATAGCTAAAATTTATTAAAGCAAAACAACCAGGAATGTCGCTCTGACTAACTAATTTATACCTAGCGAGCGACAGTGTCCAGGACACCGCTGGTAGGCTACGGCTCTTGTATCAAAGATTAATCCTATTAATCACTCAAAATTTTACCAAGAGCCTACATTTATACATAACAGACACTATACTCAACTTATCAGAGGCTAACGAAGACGAAGAAGCCATGAAAAGCCGAATAAATCCAAGATTTGCGAGAAAAACAGGAAAAAACACCGAGTTGTTAAGCTACGCAAAAAGGAATACAGATGGCGCCAGGATTGGCGCCAGGCACGCATACGAATCGGGGGATAGGGAAGCCTTGGGAGCGGCTCCCCTTTTTGTTTCCCCAATTCGTATCTCGTCAATCACCTCCTACGAGACGAAATCTCTGTCCAGGTTGTAGATTGCCATGTGACGTG
>NC_090758.1:31874124-31886624 GCF_036898095.1 Palaemon carinicauda | reverse complement strand
AATCCTTGACCATGGAGGTGGAGAAGAAAGATAAGCAGAAGTCTGTCAAGATCTCCTGCGGATTCTTCGCCTTGACAAAAGGCCACCCATTTTCTCCAAGATGACTCATATTGCCTTCTAGTAGATTTGCACTTATATTCCTCAAGGAAGTCTATACTGGCTTTCGAAATCCCGAAACGCTTTCTCACCGCTAGGGAGAGAAAATCATGAGCTGCAGGGTCCGGGTTTTCTGTAATGAAGCGCAGACAGTTGACTTCTGGACTCGCTGGGTCAGAACTGGATCTGGTAGTGGTACAAACTTCAGCTACAGTTCCAATGCCAGGAGGAACCACACGCTGTTCGGCCACTTGTGGGCCACTATTGCCGCTACCCCTTGAAGGATCTCAGTTTGTTGAGGACCCTCAACAGAAGGTTGTGAGGAGGGAACAGATAAATCTTGGACCATCTGTTCCAGTCGAGGGACATCGCGTCCACTGCTTCCGCTAAGGGGTCCTCGTACGGGGCACATACAGGGGCAACTTCTTGTTGTCTTTCGTCGCAAAGAGGTCTATCTGCAGTTCTGGGACTGATTCAGAATGAAGGAGAATGATCCTGCGTCTAAGGACCATTCCGACTCTATCGGTGTGAACCTGGATAGAGCGTCCGCTGTCACATTGCGGACTCCTTGAAGGTGAACTGCCGACAGGTACCACTTCTTCTTTTCCGCCAATCGGAAGATGGCCAACATCACCTGGTTGAGAGGTGGTGACCTCGATCCTTGTCGATTCAAGTATCTCACAACTACCTCGCTGTCTATCACCAGCCTTTTGTGGATCGAATGACGCGGGGAGACTTTCTTTAAGGTAAGGAGCACTGCCCTAGCTTCTAGAAAGTTTTATGTGAAAGGTCTTGAATAGCTTGGACCAAGTCCCCTGGACTTTTTTCCGATGAGAGTGACCTCCCCATCCCTCCTTCGAGGCGTCTGAGTGAATCGTCACCGACGGGGGAGGTGGCTGAAGAAGAACCGACTTCTTTAGATGTCTGGCTTGGGACCAAGGCCTGAGAAGAGTACTTAGCCGAAGCGGCTGGTCTTCTCAGATCTCTTCGCGCGTTTGATGCGCATCCTTTAGCTGTGCTCTTAGCACTGGGTCTGTCACCGAAGCAAACTGGAGAGAGCGCAGTACCCTCTCCTGCTCGCGTCTTGATATCCTTTCGGAATCTAGAAGTCTCTTGACAGAACCCGCTATCTCCTTCCTTTTCTTCGCCGGGGTGGAGAAACGGTGTGACAAAAGGTCCCAGTGGATTCCCAGCCACTGGAACTTTTGAGATGGAGAAAGTCGAAACTTTTTCTGTTGATCTTGAAGCCTAGGTACTCTAGGAACTGGATCACTTGACTGGAAGCTTGCAAGCATTCTGTCTCGGATGCTGCCCACACCAACCAGTCGTCCAGGTAGGCTACTACCTGAATTCCCTTTAGGCGTAATTGTTTGAGAGCTACGCTCGCAAGCTTCGTAAAAATCCTTGGGGCTATGTTTAGCCCGAATGGCATGGCTCCGAAGGCGTATAGTCTTCGTTGTAGCCTCAACCCTAGGTAGGGGGAGAGTCGATGGCTAATTGGAATGTGCCAATAGGCGTCTGACAAGTCTATAGAGACGGAATATGCCCTCTTGGGCAGTAAGGTCCTTATGTGTTGCAGTGTTAGCATTTTGAATTTGCAATTCACTATGAACTTGTTGAGTGGCGACAAGTCCAGAATGACTCTGAGCTTTTCCGAGTCTTTCTTGGGAACACAAAACAGCCTCCCTTAGAAATTGATGGGCATCACCCTTCAGATCACCTTCTTTCTCCGACAGTTCTTGAACGTACTCCTCCATAACGGGGGTGGAGTGTTGGAAAAACCGAAGGCACGGGGGTGGAGTGCTGTACCAGCTCCCGCCCAGTCCATTCTTGAGTAGGCTGTGGGCCCAGGGATCGAAGGTCCACCGATCCCGAAATTTCAGAAGTCTCCCTCCTACCGGTATCACCTCACTTGGACTGCCGTCCTGAGGTCTTGCCTTCCTGACCACGACCACCCCTGAATCCCCTTCCCCTTAAGGGGCGTCTAGACGAGCCTCTGGCTGCTCCTCTAGGCTTTGCTCGAAAGGAAGTAGACTGCCCTTCGAACGCTGGGGTGAATGCCGTGGACTGTGTCGACACGGCCTGGGGTACCCACTGAAAAGTGGTCGGGGTTTGTGCCACGATCTGGGGCACTGGGGGCAATGGCAATTGCAGTTGCTGTTGCTGTCTAAGAGGCTTGGCTGGCCGAGACGGTAGCCTAGTCCTCATAGTCTTCCTCTTTGGTTGAGGACTCTCATCCGGGGAAGACTTTCTTTTGATAGCCAGGCCCCACTTCTGGAGAAGGTTTCTATTCTCCAAGGCGGCCTTATCGACAACTTCTTTGACCAAGTCGGTAGGGAAAAGGTCTTTTCCCCAAATGTTGGAGGAGATTAGTTTCTTTGGCTCGTGCCTCACCGTAGCCGAGGTAAACACGAACTCCCTACAAGCTCTCCTTGCCTTGACGAAGCCATAAAGGTCCTTCGTCACTGTGGCCAGATGAGACTTGGCCACTACCATGAACATTTCATGGACCTTGGGGTCACTTGCCATCGTCTCGAGAGTAGTCTGAAGAGACATTGAAGCAGTCAGTCTTTCTTTTGTATCGAACTCACGTCGCAAAAGAAAGTCAGATAGCTTAGGGAGGTCCTTGCCGAACTAACGTCCGGCAATATCAGCCTCCAACTTTCCAACTGAGAACGTAAGATGGACGTCCTTCCAGTCTTTGTGGTCCATAGGCAGGGCCAGCGACAAGGGTTTACACTCCTCTAGGGAGGGGCAAGACTTGCCGGCCTCGACTGCTTTTAGTACAGCCAGAAACCCTTTCTGTCAAAAAGGGGAAGGCTCTAGTAGGCGAGGACACAAAGGAAGGGAGGTTCCTATTCAATGCGGCTACCTTTGAGTTAGAGAAGCCCCTCTCTTTCATCGAGGATGAAAGTAGAGCTTGAGCCTTAGCATGGTCCATCACTATGACCTCCTTCGGCTCTGTCTCCTCCTTTGAAGCTGGTTCCTTCCTCAGCCGGACATAACAGTCCGGATATGATGCCTTGCTGGGCCAGAATTCCACCTCCTCCAGGGGAACTGAGCCCAGCT
The DNA here is from genome assembly GCF_036898095.1 of Palaemon carinicauda. NCBI lineage: Eukaryota > Metazoa > Arthropoda > Malacostraca > Decapoda > Palaemonidae > Palaemon > Palaemon carinicauda. The sequence continues at coordinate 31,883,459 of NC_090758.1, read as the reverse complement.
TATCCGAGATGACGATCTTTCCAGTCGTCATCGGCATGTGCTCAGCATACCTCCATGGGTTAGCATCTGAGCACAAGGGAAGGTCTTTCACATTGAGCTTTTTCTGGGGCCCATGTGATTCTGCAAGGCACTGCATTCGCAGTTCCATTGCAGCCGCCTTCTCCTGATTCTCCTTCTGCATTTGTTGGATCATTCCAACAATAGAAGAGAGGGCCTGTCCCAGCTCTACTGGGAGACCGGCCGATATAGAGGGAATAGGCTCCGGAATCTGAGCCGGAGTAGACGACACCTCAACGACGTCTACCTCTACAACATCTGGAGCTTGAACTTCATCCTGGGCTTCTGCCAGGAGGTCTTCCTCCTGACACCCGTCCACATCAGACATCCTGTCATCTAACTGGATGTCTTGCATCGCGACCGCGACTTCAGCATCCACCTGGATCTGAACTTAGGGGATCTCCTCTTGAGGCTGGGGAATCACTGCATCAGCTGATGCCTTAGGGAAAAGATACGCCCTCATCTTCTCAATTGGAAGATAAGGGCCAGAAGTGTTCTTTTGGAAGCCCCTTACCCAGGTACGAAGCTTCTTCCTAGCTATATCCCTTGATTCCTCTGTCCTAGGGGAATTAAAGGTCTCAATAATCAGGTTAGTGCGCACAGTACATACCTGAGGGTCCCAATACCGGAGATCATCCTTGGAGACAGCGTATGCTGCGTGTCTCCTACAAAACTCATGTCCGCAGAGGTTCTTGCTGCTGACGTTGCAGAAAGCACTTCCCCACTTCGGAGTGTCCTTCTGTAAAGAGAAGAAATTTCCATGAGTATCAAGTGAACTATGTATCACTGGATATGCATAGTATAGCATAACAATTCAGAAAGGAAAGACACACACTTGTGTTTCCCTCACAACCCATTGTTGCAGCCTTCCAGATAATAAAATCAAAATGGTTTATCTCTTCTAGAGTAACCAATGCAAGGTTTCCAGAGGAAACAGGTGGAGCTCACACCTAAGCAATGATTTTAAAATCCTGGATAATAGACAGGAAAGAACTCAGCTTCCTATCTGTAGGGCAACAGCAAAGGGATGTGCAAGAAAACACAATAGTGTTAGAAGACACAGTGCTGTACCAAAACCCTTACCATAGTTTTCTTCTTACTGTATATGTTATACTGAAGAATACTAGTACAGTATAGGGGGATGTGTGCCAGCCTGCCTTTGCCGGCCGGCACACACCACAACTAGCTTTAAAGTATACTACTTAACAGCTATAAGGCGGCAGCACTCTGGTTCAAATGCATGTGCCGGTCGGCAGCAACTGCCGGCCGGTAACAGCCAATGTTGGCCGGCAATGGCTGCCGGCCAGCAACTACACAAGGTAGTACCCAGCTGCCGACCACACTCTTGGTGACCGGCAGACAAGGGCTGACATAAGCCGGCCGGCAAAGGTACAAGACCGATGCCAGCCGGCAGCAAAAGAATCAGAGGACTACACCTACATCGGCTGCCGGCCTCATAGGCCGGCAGCCGGGTCTGGTACAGCACTAGAAGAAAAATAGAATGGATGCCGGGATAAGAGTGTACACAACCTCCAAGCCCGGCAACCGAAAGAGTGCATATAAGGAAGGGGAGAAACTAATTCAGGCTTCCTGACCAATGCCGTCTGGCTCTACAGGCCGGCATGGATGAGGGACCAAGAGAGGTCCGGGCAGCACTCGAAAACATAGGACCCTTGCCGGCCAGCAGCTCTGCCGGCCGGCAAGGGGCTGAGTCAATTCCACATCCTAACCTATACTAGGTCCAGATGTAGAACGACGTACAGTACAGTAATGGCTCGGCCATTACGGAGAAAGAGGGGGAAGGAACAAGAGGGTCCTGCCAACCTTGCTTTAGTGACAGATCACCCGCAGCCAAGAAACTTATCTTAGCCTAAGGCAGATCTAAGGGGGAAGGCCAGCAATACTTGCCAGCTCCCAGAGCACCAAAGCAAGGAAGGCGTTGCTACTCCCAGTGAAAGAACTTGTCCTCCCCCGAGAACAGCAACAAGGACTAGTCTGGTAGATCACAAAAGAAGGAATCATATCCACAGAAACCTTCGGTAGTGACCTAAGGGAGCTAAGCTCCCTTTGTCTGTGTCAGGTCACCGAGGGGGACTCAGCCCCAAGCCAGACAACACAGACTCAGACTAAAAAACTCTGTTGTTCTGTCCCTCTTGAACCATACTACAGGAACAGGAAGGTACAGTAACACCCCAGTATAGTTTTATCGAAAATAAATTCGGAAAAAACCACTTAGGGATAAGCCCAAGGCTTAAACAGAGGGAAAGGGATTGCATACCTTCTCCGAAGAAAAGAAAGCAACCGGGGAGTATGATAAAGTATACTAAGGCTCCATAAGCAACTAGCCTAGGCACCAAGAGAATCGATTACCTAAATCACCGAAACTCACTCGTATACTATCTTGGAGATATTCCACACAGTCTAACATGTATAAAATATAGCCTAAAGCTTCAATAAAATTTTAATTACACTCGGAAAAACCAAAATCATGCATGAAGTACTAGGACCAAACGACTAGGCTACATGGCCTAGCGTAGGCCAGAATGGCGAATACTTCGCCAAATAATACTAAGCACGAAAGGAAATCCTATGTAATGCTAAATAGCTAAAATTTATTAAAGCAAAACAACCAGGAATGTCGCTCTGACTAACTAATTTATACCTAACGAGCGACAGTGTCCAGGACACCTCTGGTAGGCTACGGCTCTTGTATCAAAGATTAATCCTATTAATCACTCAAAATTTTACCAAGAGCCTACATTTATACATAAAAGACATTATACTCAACTTATCAGAGGCCGACGAAGACGGAGAAGCCATGAAAAGTAGAATAAATCCAAGATTTGCGAGAAAAACAGGAAAAAACACCGAGTTGTTAAACTACGCAAAAAGGAATACAGATGGCGCCAGGATTGGCGCCGGGCACGCATACGAATCGGAGGATAGGGAAGCCTTGGGAGCGGCTCCCCTTTTTCTTTCCCGAATTCGTATCTCGCCAATCACCTCCTACGAGACGAAATCTCTGTCCAGGATGTAGATTGCCATGTGGCGTGTCTAGAATACGTCCTCTGATATGTCGCGATATCCCTTTCACGAGGGATACTCGCTCCAGGAGTTAGAATTCTGGTACCTTAAGGTAAATTCTCTGGGAATATCGCCGTAGTTGTAATATACCCTAGGAAGCTACCCTATAGGAACTTCCATCAGGACGACATGGCTTGAGCCCAAATATATATATATATATATATATATATATATATATATATATATATATATATATATATATATATATATATATATATATATATATATATATATATATATATATATATATATATATATATATATGCACACACACATACACACACACACACACATATATATATATATATATATATATATATATATATATATATATATATATATATATATATATATATGTGTGTGTGTGTGTGTGTGTGTCTGTGTGTGTGTGCATATATATATATATATATATATATATATATATATATATATATATATATATATATATATATATATGTATATATATGCACACACATACACACACACATATATATATATATATATATATATATATATATATATATATATATATATATATATATATATATATATATATATATATATATATAGATATATATATATATATATATATATGTGTGTGTATGTGTGTGTGCATATATATATATATATATATATATATATATATATATATATATATATATATATATATATATATATATATATTCATATACATGTAAATTGATAGAAAATTACTTATAGAATTATATGAAGCTATAAACTCTTCCCCCCGATGAAAGTTATTCATAGTAATTAAATAATTAATTCAATATTCTTATGAATAAATTATAAAACGTGAATTACGTTTTTATAAAAAAAAATCCTTAAATAACTACAAGTATTTTTTTATATATACTGTTAGTAAATATGCTTCTATAGCGGGGGCATTAAAACAATTAGAAAAGCGCCAACGTTATCCCTGCGTGTCGTAAGAGGCGACTAAGAGGGACGGGATGAGGGGGCTGGGAACCCCCTCTCCTGTATAAAAATCCTGTGAGACATCATCAAAGAGATGGAGCTGGGGGGAGAGTGACTGCTCCCCGCACTCTAGTTTTGGGGTGTTTGAATGTGCGTGGATGTAGTACGATAGAGAGTAAAAGATGTGAGATTGGAAGTATGTTTAGAAGTAGAAGGATGGATGTATTGTCCTTGTGTGAGACAAATATGAAAGGAAAGGGTGAAGTGATATTTGGTGAAATGTCTGGTAGAGTGTCTGGGATTGGAAGGGGAAGAGCGAGAGAGGGTTTGGCTTTATTGCTGAGTGAATGGATGACAGGTAAAGTAGTGGAATGGAAGGAGATATCATCTAAGTTAATGTGGGTAAGGGTTAGGTTGGGTAGGGAATGTTGGGCATTTGTCAGTGCGTATGGGCCAGGTAGTGAAAAAAGTGAAGAAGAGCGGAATGAGTTCTGGAATGAATTAACTAGGTGTGTAGAAGGACTGGGTAGAAAGAATTATGTAGTTATCATGGGTGACTTAAATGCTAGAGTGGGCGCTGGAGAGGTAAAAGGTGTCATTGGGAAGTATGACGTACCAAGTGAAAATGAGACTGGTGAGAGACTGGTAGATATGTGTGTTGAACAAGAGATAGTAATAAGTGCTAGCTTTTTTAAAAAGAAAGATAAAAATAAGTATTCATGGGTAAGAGTGGCAAATGGAAGAGTAGTAGAAAGGGCATTAATGGATTATGTGTTGATAACTAAAAGAATGTTTGAAAGATTGAAAGACGTGCACGTGTTTAGGGGTATGGCTAACGGTATGTCTGATCATTTTTTGGTGGAAGGAAAATTAGTTGTAGCAAAAGAGTGGGGGAATAGAGTAGGTGGATGTAAAAGGGAGCTAGTTAGGGTTGAAGAGCTAATAAAACCAGGGGTAAAAAGTTAATATCAGGAAAGGTTGAAAATGGCATATGACGAGGTGAGAATAAAAGAAACTGGTAATTTAGAGGAGGAGTGGAAGTTAGCAAAACAAAATTTTGTTGGGATTGCAAGTGATGTATGTGGTAAGAAGGTTGTTGGAGGCAGCATGAGGAAGGGCAGTGATTGGTGGAATGAAGGGGTGAAGGTAAAAGTGGAAGAGAAAAAGAGGGCTTTTGAAGAATGGCTGCAGAGTAATAGTATAGAGAAGTATGAAAAATATAGAGAGAAAAATGTGGAAGTAAAGCGCAAAGTACGTGAGGCAAAGAGGGCAGCTGACCTGAGGTGGGGTCAGGAACTGGGTCAGTCATATGAAGAGAATAAGAAGAAGTTTTGGAAAGAAGTGAAGAGAGTAAAGAAGGCTGGTGCAAGGATTGCAGAGACAGTGAAAGATGGAAATGGAAGGTTGTTAAAAGGAGAGGAGGCAAGGAAAAGGTGGGCGGAATATTTTGAAAGTTTGCTGAATGTTGAGGATAATAGGGAGGCAGATATAATTGTTGTTCCAGGTGTTGAGGTGCCAGTGATGGGAGATGAGAATGAGAGAGAGATTACAATAGAAGAAGTGAGGAGAGCATTAGATGAAACGAGAGTAGGAAAAGCATCTGGTATGAATGGTGTGAAAGCTGAGATGTTGAAGGAAGGGGGTGTGACTGTACTTGAATGGTTGGTGAGATTGTTTAATATGTGTTTTGTGTTTTGTGTTATAAATGGTACCAGTAGATTGGGTTTTTGCACGTATTGTACCACTATATAAGGGTAAGGGAGATGTGCATGAGTGTTGTAATTCAAGAGGTATTAGTTTGTTGAGTGTAGTTGGAAAAGTGTATGGTAGAGTAATGATTGATAGGATTAAGGATAAAACAGAGAATGCAATCTTGGAAGTACTGGGTGGTTTTAGAAGAGGTAGGGGTTGTATGAATCAGATTTTTACAGTTAGGCAGATATGCGACAAATATTTAGCAAAAGGTAAGGAGGTGTATGTTGCGTTTATGGATCTGGAGCAAGCTTATGATAGAGTTGGTAGGGAAGCAATGTGGAATGTGATGAGGTTATATGGAGTTGGTGGAAGGTTGTTGCAGGCAGTGAAAAGTTTCTACAAAGGTAGTAAAGCATGTGTTAGAATAGGAAATGAAGTGAGCGATTGGTTTCCGGTGAGATTGGGGCTGAGACAGGGATGTGTGATGTCGCCGTGGTTGGTTGACTTGTATGTTGATGGAGTGGTGAGAGAGGTGAATGCTCGAGTGCTTGGACGAGGATTAAAACTGGTAGGCGAGAATGATAATGAATGGGAGGTAAATCAGTTGTTGTTTGCGGATGATACTGTACTGGTAGCAGACACAGAAGAGAAGCTTGACCGACTAGGGACAGAATTTGGAAGGGTGTGTGAGAGAAGGAAGTTGAGACTTAATGTGAGTAAGAGTAAGGTTATGAGATGTACGAGAAGGGAAGGTTGTGCAAGGTTGAATGTCATGTTGAATGGAGAGTTACTTGAGGAGGTGGATCAGTTCAAGTACTTGGGGTCTGTTGCAGCAAATGGTGAAGTGGAAGCAGATGTACGTCAGAGAGTGAATGGAGGTTGCAAAGTGTTGGGGGCAGTTAAGGGAGTAGTAAAAAATAGAGGGTTGGGCATGAATGTAAAGAGAGTTCTATATGAGAAAGTGATTGTACCAACTGTGATGTATGGATCGGAGTTGTGGGGAATGAAAGTGATGGAGAGACAGAAATTGAATGTGTTTGAGATGAAGTGTCTAAGGAGTATGGCTGGTGTATCTCGAGTAGATAGGGTTAGGAACGAAGTGGTGAGGGTGAGAACGGGTGTAAGAAATGAGTTAGCGGCCAGAGTGGATATGAATGTGTTGAGGTGGTTTGGCCATGTTGAGAGAATGGAAAATGGCTGTCTGCTAAAGAAGGTGATGAATGCAAGAGTTGATGGGAGAAGTACAAGAGGAAGGCCAAGGTTTGGGTGGATGGATGGTGTGAAGAAAGCTCTGGGTGATAGGAGGATAGATGTGAGAGAGGCAAGACAGCGTGCTAGAAATAGGAATGAATGGCGAGTGATTGTGACGCAGTTCCGGTAGGCCCTGCTGCTTCCTCCGGTGCCTTAGATGACCGCAGAGGTAGCAGCAGTAGGGGATTCAGCATTATGAAGCTTTATCTGTGGTGGATAATGTGGGAGGTTGGTCTGTGGCACCCTAGCAGTACCAACTGAACTCGGCTGAGTCCCTGGTTAGGCTGGAGGAACGTAGAGAGTAGAGGTCCCCTTTTTTGTTTTGTTTCATTGTTGATGTCGGCTACCCCCCAAAATTGGGGGAAGTGCCTCTGGTATATGTATGATATCACATAAAATAAACTTTAAAGATAAATTATGACAAAGGCTACTGTTACGATTATGCTCTCTCTCTCTCTCTCTCTCTCTCTCTCTCTCTCTCTCTCTCTCTCTCTCTCTCTCTCTCTCTCTCTCTCTCTCTCTCTCCCTTTTGTAAGGAAAATATTTCAAAACCACAAAATTCTTGTAAATAATTTTTGTAAAAATAACTTAAGTTACTATTTCAATAAAAACCACATTTAAAATTTCTATGGTCAAAATCATCATATTCAGCTTAATTAAAAGATTTATCATAACCTTATAAATATCATTGAATAAAACCATTAGGATAACTCAAACTTTCCTTCTGATTATATAAAATTACTCAAAGTAAATTAAAGATAATATTAAATAAAAAAAACTGTAGAATAGAGTTGTATCCAAGCGATAAACTATAAAGTTAATTTATATCAAAATAGTAAACTGGAAAATAGAATTATATCCAAATAATAAACTAGAAAATAGAATTTTAACCAAAGGAAAAACTACATAATTAAATAATATACAAAAGATAAACTGGGAAAATATAATTGAATTTAAATGATAGAGCAGAAAATAAATCTATATCCAAATGATAAACTATAAAAGACTATTAAATACAAGTGATAAACATTGATTATAAAATTATATCCAAATCATAGATAAGAAAATATTATTAGATCCAAATGATAAACTAGAAAATTTAATTAGATCCATATGATAAACTAAAAAATAAAATAAAATATATGAAGATCATATACTAGAAAATAGAATGATATCCAAATTATGGACTGGAGAGTAAAATAAAATCCAAATGATAAAATAGAAAATAGAATTATTTTAAATGATATACTAAAAAATATAATTTCATCCAAATGATAGTGTAGAAAATAGATTAAAACCCATATGATAAACTAGAAAATAATATATCCAGATGATATTCTAAAACATAGAATAATATCTAAATGTTAAAATCGAAAATATAACTGTATTCAAATGATAAACCAGAATACATAATTGTATCCAAAAAGCAAACTAGAAAATAGAATCATATTGAAATGATAATACCAGAATTAGAACTTTATATGAGTGATAAAGTAGAAAAATTAATTAAATACAAATGATAACCTAGAAAATAATTATATTCAAATGAAAAACAATAAGAGAGAGAAACTAAAATTATATACAAATGAAAACATGTGTGAAATTATATCAAAATGATAAACTGAAAAACAAGCTGGTGATATATCTCACCTGTTTCCCGTTGATCTGCCAGGTCAGCTGAGCCGGTGGAAGTGACCTGACTGATGTGCAGGTCAATCTGGCCAGGTCACCTATGTGGTACTCATGCTGTGTACCGTGAATGAGCGGTTTCTCCTCTGGCACGACTGACTGGAGGAAAGAAGATAATCAGATTTCATGTTTCATGGGTTAGAGAGAGAGAGAGAGAGAGAGAGAGAGAGAGAGAGAGAGAGAGAGAGAGAGAGAGAGAGAGAGAGAGAAAATATTTATAAAGGATACATTTCATTTTTTTACCTGATAATAATAATAATAATAATAATAATAATAATAATAATAATAATAATAATAATAATAATAATAATAATGATAATAATAATAATAACAATAATATCTATCATTATTATCATCATTATTATCATTATTTTTGGGTCGAAGACCATCTTTCAGGCAAGTTTTGTTGAAAATAATAGCTGCCTTAGTTGGACTGATCTTATACTCTATCTTCTCACTGGCTCTTATCATCTTCCTTTTAGAATTACTGTATACAGCCAGTAATTGGGAAAAAGTCATCCTTCGTGGTGGGTATTCAAATTCAGTAATTCTTTATGAATCAAGGTTTTAACATAAAGTTTACAAGTTAGGTAAAATTTACAAGTTGCGTAAGAGAATACAGT
>NC_090758.1:31864124-31869124 GCF_036898095.1 Palaemon carinicauda | reverse complement strand
ATCAAATTACTTAATAATGGTAGTAATTTCTGGTGAATATTTTGTTCCAAACATATTTAAATAAAGAATTGGAATATTGATTTTAAAAAATGTTTTGCTTAATGATATATTTGAAATTAGAACTTCAAAATTGCTTGAAGAAAGGTTAGGGGAAATGGGAGTATTTATCTATAAAAATTTTACCAAATATTAAATACTTTAGTTTACCATAAATGTTTTTTAAGTAATTATAAGAATATTTCTATCTAAGGAGATTCAAGATTGAAAATACTTACAAGATGTTGTATGATTAAGAAGATTGTTCATAACATTCAAAAGAATTATAAAGATTTTTGGAATACACAAATAAGTAAAATATTGTTAGTAAGAAAAAAAGAAATAGATAAGAACAGATAAGAACGAAGAAGAGATATGAAGATGATCTAACCTACAAAGAAGAATATACGATTTAATAAGATTAAAAATAGTTCCAATAACAGAAATTTACAGATGAAATCTTTAGACAAAGGAACAGTTGAACTGTAATTTAGAATGAAGTAGACGATGGGATATCGCAGTTCAATTGAAAAAGCAATGGTTATTTGAACTTCATGATGGTAGGAAAAAAGTAATAGGATATTCAAAGATTTGAATCCTGGTTTACTCAAGACCAAATTTACTGATATGAGGAAAGACAAAGATCAGAGGGAATGAGGTGATAAATTCGAGCAATTGGAGGATTAAGTTCAATGAAAATCATTTACGAATATATTCAAGACGGAAAATTAAAGATTGCTTAAAGACTGTTACCTTTATATTAATTCTTGTTTGTTAACAAAGACAAATCATTTTGTCAATTGTGATATATAATGTTATATTCGACTGAAATTTAGTTGTTATATATTGTATAGAATTTAGAGTCATAATTCAATTTGATGTGTAAGTAATTTCTATACAACAACAACAACCAAAATAACAACAACAACAACAACGACAGATTCCGCTGATTCTAGTCCATTGCACTCGTCCTTATTCATGCCTGGGATTTTGCCATTTTCATCACCACGCTGTCCACAACCGGTTGGTGATGGTGAGAGACTTAATTCAATATATATATATATATATATATATATATATATATATATATATATATATATATATATATATATATATATATATATATATATATATATATATATATATATATATATATATATAAATTCTATGCTGAAATAAGGCAGAGACGTATTATAACATTTTGTTTTTTCAAGGTTAAATTTCTCTTAATAAAATAGAACATATTTTTTTCCCTATCCACAACAACATTCATATATATTAATAATTTTTAAAAATTTGATTAACTTACTAAAATGTAATAAAAATCATGTAGAACATCATCAGGACAAATCATATGGTTTTATATATAGATTTTTTAAATACAAGATATATGTAAGAAGTATATTAAATTACAAATATACTAAATTCTTCATTGATACACTAGTAAGAAGATTTGAGTTATGAATAATTTGCAAAACAAAAACACCTACTTATTTACTCTCTCTCAAAGATCAATTTTGTTTTAAGAAATCTCGTCTTCAGATACTGTACAATCTATAATCAATTATATAATTTATCCATTTTCCTGATATATAACTTATATATTATTTATTTTTCATTTTTCTTTATCCTATTTCTACTTCTTTCCTTTTAACTTAATTTTTATCTGTATGGATAATTGATATACATACGTTATTTCAATGTTTGTAAAATAAATATTTAAATGGTAGTGTTTATTATAAAGATAATGATGAAAATTGACGTAGATAATGTTATAGATAGTTCTAATAATAATAATAATAATAATAATAATAATAATAATAATAATAATAATAATAATAATAATAATAATAATAATAATAATAATAATAATAAATTCATCTTATTAATATGATTTGTATGCATACCACTACTATTATAACCACTATCACTACTACAACAACCTTTCCTATAAATTTTATATTTACCTGTCAAAGCCACTCACGTCCTACTCATCCTACTCTCTCTCTCTCTCTCTCTCTCTCTCTCTCTCTCTCTCTCTCTCTCTCTCTCTCTCTCTCTCTCTCTCACGGTTTATAACTACGGCTGACCAGTTTGACTGGACGACCACTTAACTTGGATAATGGCCCAAGTTGAAATGTCTTGACGTCACCAAAAGGTCTTGTTTGTCCTCGGGAATTATTTCAATCAGTTGAGGGACCCCGGCACTATTCAGTTTTTTATTATTCCTCAAAGTAGAGGGACTCCGGCACTATTCAGTTTTGTTCATTTCTCATTTTTGTTTATTATTTTCTTTGTTTGTTTTTTGATAATGGGTATATCTTGATGTTGTTAGTTTTTATTACTTATTCAAATATATTTTATCCTTAAATTGTTTTAATAACCAGTGTTTTTTAAGTGGACTAGTAATTTTGAATTAAGTTTTGATGTTTTTCTTCTTTTTTTTTCAATTCTGTGTATATATCAAAATTAAGTTATAATTATTTTAATATTTTTATCTTTAATTCTTTTTGATACTGAGTATGTTTTGAGTTGACTAGTTACTTTTTCGTAAATTTCAATCACGTTTTGAATATTTTATTTTGATTCTTGTTATTCTTTTAGTTATTTCTTTTCTATTTATCTCTATATTCTGTTCTCCCAGTTATTTTATTTTTCCTATTAGAATTTGTAATCAATTCTATTTTTAATTTAAATTGGTTATTTTTTGCTTCCTTTTACACTCCCTCAATTCAATTTAGCATTTTAATTTAAAATAAGTTTTGGCATTTTTTTTTCTTTTACCCCCTCATGCTTATTCTGGCCGTTTATTCATTATATATCTGTTCCATACATCCTGCTATTCATATATATTTCCTATTCACAACTATTCTTATTTATATATATTGTTTCCTCATTTATTTTATTTTCATATTATTATTTCCTCTTCTTCTCCTATTTCTTCTCTCTATTGTTCCCTTCTTCTATTAATATATATTTCTCTTTATACTCAATTGTCTCATAATTTACCTTTTTTATATATATCATGTTATTCATATCCTCTCTTATTCATCCTTTCCTTCCTTTTTATTCCTCTTTTTCTATTCTTTCTTCAATTCTTCCCTTACTTCATTGTGATATGTGTTTTTCTTTATCATGTGTTTTTCTATTATCCAAATCTTTCAAATATTTCCTGTTATTTATTCCTTCTCCTCTTCCTTCCAATAACCTCTTCTCATTCATCCCCTTGTATTTCTTCTCTTCTTTCATTGTACCAGTTACTTTTCTTTATTATCTGTTTTTTTTTCTTCTCTTTCTTCTCATTCTTCTTCCATTTCTCCTTTTCTGTTCAGTAGGGAATTTTTTATGTTCGAATGTTTATAATTTCCGTTATTAATTTTTTTCTCTCCCTCTTCCTTCTCATTCGCATTCTTCATTGTTTCCCCTTGTTTCATCTCACGCTTCTCCTCTTCCTCCATTGTAGCAAGTATTTATTCTTATAAAAAGAAGTTTGAAAATTATTTATTTTACATAATTCCTATTCTTCATTTATCTTACTTTTCTCCATCCTTCTTCTCCTCCCATTTCTTCTTATCCCGCTTCTTTTATTCTATTGCACCATTCCCTTTCTTCTCATTCTTATTCTTCTATTTCCACTTCCCATTCCTGTTATTCCTTCTGATTATTCTTCTATTACTTCTTCCCATTCTTCTATAATTACAATGTACCATTCCCTTTACTTCTTATAAATCTTCATTTATTTTCTCTTCCCCTTCTCATTCCTTCTTATTATTCTTCTATTGCTTACCATTCTTCTATCATTGCACTGGAGCATTCCCCTTCCTTCTCATTCTTCTTCTTCTATTTCCTCTTCCCATTCTTCTTATTCCTTCTGATTATTGTCCGATTTTTAATTCAGGATATTCTATTACTCCACCGTACCATTCTTCTCCTTTTCATTCTTCTTCATCCATTCCCTTCCCCAAGTGTTTCTCTTCTTCCATTATACCATCGCCCTCCTTTTCATTCTTCTTCTCCCATTTCCTCTTACCCTTCTTCTCTTCTTCCATTGTACCAATATAATACCTTCATCATCTTAAAATGTTGAAAGTAATTGCGTATCAACACGAGTCTACCTCATATAATATAACTCTGTCTCGACTCTTTTGAGAATTTTTTTCTCCATTTTAACTTCAGCGAAAAATTGCGTCAAAAATTATTGGTTTTAGGATATAACGTTATTTTTCTTAAAGAGAATTACTCAAATAAGTACATATATTTTGTGAATCCATTCGTAAGTTTTATATTGCTATTTTCATGGAATGAAAAGAATTGACTGTTGATAGACACACGCTAGGAAAAGAAATGTGAAGGATATACATTACATATATATATGTATATATATATATATATATATATATATATATATATATATATATATATATATATATATATATATATATACATACTTATGTATGAAAACATATATATATATATATATATATATATATATATATATATATATATATATATATATATATATATATATATATATATATATGTATATATATGCATATACTGTATATATATAAATATATATATATATATATATATATATATATATATATATATATATATATATATATATATATATATATATATATATAAGTACACATATATATATATATATATATATATATATATATACATATATATATTTTTATGTATATATTTATATATATATATATATATATATATATATATATATATATATATACATATATATACATATATATACGTATATATATATATATATATATATATATATATATATATATTTATATATATATATATATATATATATATATATGTATACATATATACATATATATATATATATATATATATATATATATATATATATATATATATTGCTGGAGTTTTTATTTATATGATTCTTCTGTCAATATTTTATTTTGAAATGC